>NC_090887.1:31654779-31679779 GCF_036669925.1 Montipora capricornis | reverse complement strand
AAAATAGAAGCTATCAATAGTCTTGCAGTCCAAGTTGTGCAATAGAGTTTTGGAATCACTGACTGGAAAATCTCAGAACTGAAGAACATTGACACAAAACACGCAAACTATTGGACATGCAGAAGATGTTGCATCCTAAAGCAGATGTGGGTGGGCTATACATCCCAAGAAAAGATGGAGGAAGGGGCCTGATTAACGTAGAAACAGCATTCAAAACAGCAACAATAGGGCTCGATCACCATCTGAAGCGCAAAGAAGGGCAATCTCCAAAGCAGGTGCTTCAACATGAACAATCTAAAGCCAAAAATTCAATAACCAAGAATGCTAATAGGTTCAAAAGGGAATTAACAATGCCAGAGATTGAGAACAGAGAAGATAAATCAGCCTCAGAAAATGCTAAAGCCCTGAAACACTTGTTTAAGTTTAAGATGAAATCAATGAAAGAGGAAAAGTGGAAAAACAAAGCATTGCATGGCCAGTATCCAAAGCTCCTAGAGAAGCCTCATGTAGACAAAGTCACCACCAACAAATTTTTGTCAAGTAATCTGAAAGGAGAAACAGAGGAACCACTTGTGGCAGCTCAAGACCAGGCAACAAACACCAGAAACTACCAGAGAGTAATCTGTGGCCAGCAAGTGGAGAGCACATGCAGAATGTATTCACAACATGAAGAGACAGTGGACCAAATTGTATCTGGATGTGAGGTATTAGCCAGAAAAAAGTACATCTCCAGGCACAATAATGCTGCAGCATATCTGCATTGGAGCATCCGTAAAGATCATGATATCAAGATAACAGACAAATGGTATCAACACGAGCCAGAGACTGTGGCGCACGATAAAGACAACAACATCACCATCATGTGGGACATGCCAGTCAATACTGATAGAACTATAACAGCAAATAAACAAGACATCATCGTCAGAGATTCAGTGCGTTCCACCTACAACCTGATTGACATGACTGTCCCATCAGATAGAAACATCGAACTGAAGGAGGTCGAAAAGAAAAGCAAGTACATGTACAAAGACCTTGAGCTAGAAATACAAGGAATGTGGCAAATGAAAACCGCAGTGATCCCTGTGGTTATTCGTGCACTTGGTACAGTAAATAAGGGGGTGGTAGAAAACATGAGGAAAGTATCAGAGAGAGCAACTGTGACAGAGATTCAAAATATCTGCATGCTGGGATCTGCGCGAATCCTCAGAAAGGTCCTTAGTTTATAAACCAAAATAATTGACTTGCATGACTGATGCCCCAGGTGCATGGTTTGGGCCCGGCTGACGCACACAAAAACACCAGCAAAGACTGTGATAAAATAGATAATAATAGTAATAATAATAATAATAATAATAATAATAATAGCAAAAAATGCATAATTTCATTGTCTAGAGTCCTTAAGCCAGTGAAGGCAAAGTACACAATTGGGAACATCAAAGTAAACAATTTGTTGTTTACGGATAACCTCCTGTCAACAGTCCATGCAATTATTAAGGACATTGACTTGGACTATGGGATCATGAAGTGTTGTGTGTTAGTGTTTAAAAAGGTTGTTAAAAGAGAGGGCAGGTTGTCAAGGAGATAGGTGAAGAAAGCTATAAATACATGGGAACTGTTGAATATAACAAGATCATGGAAGATAAGACCAAAGAAGCTTTTCGAAAAGAGTATTTGAGAAGAAATCGCCTTGTGCTTCATTCCAAACATAATGGTCTCAATAAGATCAAAGCGATCAACACTTAGGCAACGTCACTTATTAGGTACGGTGGTGGTATTATTGCACGAAGAAATAACAAACTGAAGAGCTTGGATCAGCGCACACGCAAGTTGATGACTATGAACAAAGAATTGAACCCTAAGGCTGTTTGTAAGCAGGAAGGAAGGTGAAAAGGACTTATACAAGTGTTGAGAGCTGTGTTAGGGCTGAAGAAAATAGTCTTGCTTGGTATATAAATATAAGCACTGAAGAGATGCTTGAAATGGTGAAGGTTCACGGAAATTTTAAACTTAATGACGTTGTAGAGCCGGAGCAGTTTAAAAGGGAGCAAACCGGGGAGAAATAAAGGCTCTTACATTGTCAATATCTCAAGGAAATGGAGGAGGCGGATCTTGCCAAATCTTGGCAGTGGCTAAGGAAAGGTGATCTGAAGGGTTGCACTAAGGGACTGATTTGTGTACTTACAACGAGTATCATATGAATAAAAGTGCGGACTCGCCCATTTATGGAATGTGCTCTGGAAAAAAGTGGAAAGTGTTGGTCACAGCATTGTTGGGTACGGCACGTATCCTGATGAAAGTGGTCTTTATAAGACACAAGAGTCGGCACTTCTTGAAACCTTTGGGTACTTGTTGTCGCCTGCTCCCAAGCGAGACATCCCAGATTCTTATGTCAGATCTGTGTTTTCAATATTGGACATAGTAATAATAATAGTAATATAAGTGTACCACCGTGGATGATGATTTGGGCAAGTGGATAAAGTTGTTAAGATTGGAGTGCCATGTAGAGTTTCTACACGGGGTCTGTTACTCAGAACAGGGAAGCCCATCAGGAGAGTGAGGATCAATTAATGGCTTCTTGAAATCATGAGTATACAGGTTACAGTAACGCAGTCCCCACACAAACAGTATCAAGCATAAGATCAGACCCGAGGGAAAATGGGGGATAATCATTAATCGTACGGGGAACTTAGTAGTGCACCATTAATCAAGCGAATTTTAAGGTCATGACTGGATGTTTTAAAGACGCTCATTGGTAACTTCTCGTTTGGGACTTCATGATTACACATTGTACATTCAAGGCACAACTCTCGCACATTAATTAAATCGGTTGTTCGTATTTGATTTTTGTAACACACTAACCACATGGAAATTAATCTATGAATAAGCTAATTTAATGCGTGATACATATCCAAGCTTACCTGCCGGGCAGTCTATGCACCGAGAACTGGTGTTAGAAATATTAACAAAGGTTCCAAGCGGACATGGGAGAAGCTTGAGGTCACTATTACCATAGTGTTTGGCAAATCCAGCCTGATAAAACGCCATGCGCAGCGAGGTTTCAAGCCAATACTCTCCAATGCTGATGTCTATAAAGTCAGAGTCATCTTTCTCTACACCCCTGAAATTCAAAATGGATGAGACAATAATTTTTCGAAGTAGCACTAAACTCTGTAAGGTTCCTTATTCCAGGTAACCTGTACCAACCACTCTTCTCATTTTATTTGATGGTGCTAGTAAATTGTTTGTCGTTGTCATTGTCTTGGAAGCCACTTATTTTCACAAAGCCTGACTGAAACCGCGAATTTTAAAAATCAGTTTACCTTCAGAACTTTCTAGAAGTCATTTTCTCCCTGTAGATATCTGTTTTGCCCATGTATTCTTTAATTTGTCATTGAAATGACGTTTCAAACACCGCTAAGCTCTGTTTATATTTTCGACTCAAGTTTAACCCTTGAAACTGCACATTTGACACAGAGACAAGAAGATCTTTTAGATCTTATAATTACGCTCTAAAAATTTATCTGTTTTCTTAGTACTATAGTCGCAACGTAGTGCACATTCCAAAGCAGTCCTTGTTTACCCAGACAAACCAGACAGTCAAACCAGACATTCAAGGAAAGCACCTTTCAAGATCAATGACATGGTTGCAATCAAAATAGACAGGGTAGAGAAAACGAGTCCTGTACACCCGAATATGCTGTTGGGAAAAATAATGGAGATTAGGAAAGACTTTGCTAAAATAGTTACTCTACAAGGAAGCATTAACATTATATGCTTGCACTTCGAGGAATGTGACACTCCATTATTGCAAAGAAATTTCGTTCACGGCTGCTTGCAAGCAAGCTAACAATATTCAGTTTGCAAATAAATGAAGTAACAACACTTTGTTTTGACTGCATCTTTATTACTTGTATTGAGATTAAATTTGAAACATAAAATGAATCTATACAATTGGTTACTTTACTGGACGGTGTCTGTTACCCAAACCGCATTACTTGGTTAACCAGTCAAAAATCCGCTTACTAGGCCTAAATACCAACCCATTTTATGACCCTAACCCTAACCTTCTGAAAACAAACTTCAATTTCATATTGACAACCCTAAACTCAAACTGACGCAGTGCTTAGGTCTAAATGCATTATCGTGACCATGATCAACACTTTCTGTTTGAAGCTAATCATTCAAAGGCACTTCTAAACCACATTGGTGAGAGTCAAGTGCTCTCAACACTGCGCCATCCCTGCACCCCAGTTCAATACGTGAACTGGTTTGAAAAAACAAAAAAAAACAAAAAACAAACTGGTTTAAAAGAAATAAACCGGTTTGAGGAAATTCAACCCAAAAGTCAAATTAAACAACAACAAGCGTTCTCGGGCGGAAGGGATTCTGCACATTCTTGGTTGTCATCTTCAGTAACAGATCGCTCACTGTCAGGAGCATCAATTTGGACAGCTTCACAATGAGACAATTGCAAGCAAAATCGATTGTTAAAATTTGTATCGATTGGCTCAATAACGCTTTCCCTTTAAATGATTTTGCAAGGAATATCAATACTACTATCTGCATCCCCCATTTCATTTGGACGTTTTCCGTTTGAATGACAACAATAATCATGATCCTTCAGTATGTTGTCTCGATATTCCCTTAGTGTTATGTCTTGAGTGACCATGGGCTTGAATTCATTCCCTTCTAACAAATTAATAAGCATTGGTCGGTTCTTTGTTTTTTCTGCTTTCAAGTCTTCATTTGATGTTCAATGATTTTTCCTCGGGCAAAAGAGGGTGCAGCGTCGTACTTTGCTCTGAGTCCTTACCTCGTTTTTCTTCCTCTGTTTATCGGCCTCATAATTATTCTTAATCACTAATAACTCATCCAATAGAACTAGTTCGTCCTTTGAAGAATTAGAGTGTGGTATGTGCCACTGTTGTGGTCTTTCAGTGCACGTAAGGTCAGGTGGTATTTCATTCACTTCTCTTTCAGTAAAATAGAGTATTTTGTACAGCAATGCGCCAATATGCTTACATCGACCATTAGCTCCCGCTTTACAGTTACATGCCCCAGACTTCACCTGAGCCGTTTGCTTGCTTAGTAACACTCTTGTCCTGTATAGTTTGTTTCTAGTCATGGACGCCTTTACACGGCTTTCAAAAACACAGAATTTTTCATCTGTCGTGTGGTTGAACTTTAACTTTTGCACATGTTCGGCTTTATATAGAGCGTAACCTTCATGCTTGCTTTCTCCGTCTAAATGAGCAAACAAATGACAATGCTAAAACGGAGGCATTTGTTCCAAGGATAATCGCTGGGCCGTGTAACTCTCTTGGGAAGATTATCGCTGGTTTGTTGTGATCGAAGCTCGCGCTCAAGTCGAAGTCTACGACGATGTATCCCTCCATCTGGATCGACGATTTTCTTGTCATGGCCAGATACCGGATAATCCTATATTCTATTAAAGTCAAAGACGCAGCTCCAGCCTAAGAAAATCGCTTTAATTCTTAAAATACTGACAGGAAAATACTGACAAAACTACAAACCTTGCAAGTAATTCTCTTCGATTCCCACCCACACTAGCACCACGACACTTTAAACCAACGTTTAAGTTGTTCATTATGAAAGATTTCAGGATCCTTATTTTTGAAGGATATCAATGCCCCTGGGACATCGGCTTCAGTCAAACAATTTTCTTCTTGAATTTTTCGGACTTTGAGTGGCTTTGAATGTCCTTGTTTTCATGTCTTTTCGCATCAGTTGCTGCCATTTTTTTTAAACTTTGGCGGCCTTTACTAGAACAACCATAATTCACACCGCGAGTGACGCCATCATGCAAATGATGATGACAGATTTGTATCCAGCCATCATTTCGTTGAGCACCGGGCTGTCATGCGGGAGGTCGTGAGTTCGACTCCGGCCGGTCTAACACTCAGGATCTTAAGTGCTTGTATGGGACGTTAAAGAACCCACTCACTTTTCGATAAGAATGTTGTGGTCTGTGTTGTGGTCTGACCTTATCCGGCGGGTGGCATCTTTCACTGCCTAAAATAAATTGTAAACTGCCTAATATGTGGTCTCGCTAATGTCCCCCATAAAGCATTGTAAATTAGTCCTGAAAATCTCGGAGGAGAAATACTAATAGCTTCACTTCACTTCACCCCCGTGTCCATTGGGACACGGGGCAGCTAGCTTGGTTACTGTTAATTTCTCCTTGGGTGTTAAGTGACTGGAGAATACATAGACATCCCCTTGTACTTGTCGTGGGATTTCCTGTCTTTCCAAGGGTTGACAGAGATTCTCAGTTGCAATTGTTGTTTTTATTTTATTTTATTTTATTTTTATTAGTTGACATGTTAATTTTAAACTATACATCGGAGCGAAATATTGAAACTACGCTACCTATCTATAATAAACACAGAACATCCAAAACTGCACTACACATCTAAGCTATACGCACTATACACATTTCAACATATTACAATACTACAGTATTAGTTTAAGTTGGGGGTTGGAGGTGATAGCTCATGCTCCATTATGGGTAAAAATTGATGCCATTTTTTATTATGAAAGTGGAGTTTGTTATTTTTCCTCGCAATAAAACGCTCGATCTGGTGTATTATTTTGCATTTTGATATTAACAGGGCAATAGTGGGAAACGGTTGGCTTAATTTCGAACGAAAAATAAGGTATTTGCTCTCAAGTATGTAATTAACTAGAATATTGTCATCAACATTATCCGCAGAAAAAAGCCCAAATAAAATACCTTGGATATGGAAGTTTTTAGAGATTATCTTTTGCGATTTGAGGAGAAAGTTTAGCTCATTCCAAAAGGTGCTAACCTTACTACAGTAAAAAAGAAGTGTTTCAATGTCTCCATAAAGGGGAGCCAGCTAAACCAAATTTGAAGAGCATAATGTTTGTATAACAAATTTTATGAAGAACTTTATATTGGAATTCTGTTAACTTTGTATTCAACGTTATTTTAAAAGGCAAAGAAAATATTCCTTCCCAGTCTAGTTCAAATGTCTTTGTGTTGAGCATTTCGTTGAATTATTTCATAGAGGTAGGGTTAGAAGAGATTTTAGAAGAAAACTTTTCATGCAATAGTTTCGATTGAATCTTTTCAACATCAACTTTTTCCCCTCCAAGGTGTAGTGAAAAACTATCCAAATCTGCATAACAATCGTGTAAAAGAGCTGCATTTTCATTTGTCTTTAACAATCTACGCCATTCCTCCGGGATGGCACAAAAGAGAATGAAAAGGAAATAATGATCAATAGGTGAGAGGTGTGCATGTTGTAGGTAAAAAAGCTGTTTAAGATTGCCATGTGAGTCGAGGAGGTTCCGAACAGTTATAATACCATCATCAGTTAACTTTTGGTTGAAAACTGAGTACAATTCAATGCAAATGAACCTATTGTTCCATAAAAAAAAATGTTCATAAATCTCCGAGGCTGAGGAAGGGCTTACACAGTTTAAGGAGGCCCATGTCATAATACACTCTTTGTAAAATTTAGGAAGGGTTATTGATAACTTGGAATAGTTGAAATTGCAGCGAAACAAAAATTTACCACCAACCTTCCTTAAATGAAAATCCAAGAAATACTGCCAACTGGCTGCATTTGGGGTTAGATTCTTCTTTATACACATGATTCTTTGAGCGGAGATCATCGAGTTCAAGTCAGGCATTTTAAGTCCACCTTTTTCTATTTGATTTATTAGAACCGGGCGTTTAACTTTATCTTTACCTTTCCAAACAAACGAAAATAACGTGTTTATTTTCTTAATAAACTCTTTGTTACTTGAAATTAACGTCAGCCTATACAAGACCTTAGGTAAAGCAACGATTTAATAATTTGCACTTTTCCAATCAGCGTTAATCCTCTCCAACTCCATCCTTTTACCAATTGTTTTACTGATTTTTCAATTGATTCAAAATGTGGTTTACAAAACATTGATGTATTATAAGTAAAGTAAACACCTAGAATTTTAACATATCTTTCAAATTCGCAAATATCTAGTTCTAGGCTACTCGCAGTCTCTTTAGAGACTCAGTTTTATCGCTGTTAATCTTAAGGCCATTGTGTGTCCCGAATAAAATGATAACATTAAAAAGAGTAAGATAAGACTGTTTGTCTCGGACGAAGGTTGTCATATCGTCAGCAAAATTTACTAGTTTTATTTCAATTCCCCCCCCCCCCCCCCCACTGTTATTTCTTTTATTCGATGATTGTTGCGGATGGATATTGCTAACAATTCGAGAACTATAATAAAAAGAGATGGCGATAAAGGATCACCCTGGCGAACTCCTCGTTTAACCTGGAAGGATGGTGTGAAAAAACCATTGCCAGTAACTACGCAACTCGATATATTCTTGTAAAATTTCCTGATCCATGTTACGAAGGACGCACCAAAGCCAAAAGTTCCAAGAGATTTCAAAAGAAAGTCCAACCTAAGAGAGTCGAATGCCTTTTCAAAATCGACGGCAGACATTATTCCTTTACATCCCTTCATTTCCGTAAAGTCCATGACATCGTTAATTGTTCTAACCTCATCAAAAATTGTTCGTCCTTTCACAAATGCATTTTGATCGCGATGTATTATATATGGTAGGACCTTTTCTAATCTGCGATAGCCTTCGAGCCTATTTTTACGTCTACATTTACAAGAAAAATTGGTCTCCAGTTTTTTATCAGTCTTCTGTCCCTATCCTTTTTTTTTTTTTAATTAAGGTTTTAACAGCTTCTTTTTGTGACTTCGAAAGTTCGCCGTGATCATGAGAGTAGTTTAATGAGTCTACCAACAAATTACCAATCTCTGGCCAAAAAAAAAAGATAAAACTCTTTGGAGAGTCCCTCATTCCCAGGGGCTTTGTTATTTCCAAAAGTAGAGAGGACTTTAAAACATTGAGAGTATGTTAACTGGCCATCACATATTTCCTCATATCATCGTTTAATTTCGGAATTGTTAAGGAGTCCACCAAGAATGGGCAGTGGGTATCAGTCTGAATTCCTGTCTTTTCGTCATAAAGATTCGAATAAAAATTGTGAACTTCATCTAATATGATATTCGCGTTTGTTATCTCTGCACCATCTGAGTTTAGCAGCCTCCCCAAAAAACTTTTCTTTTTATTATGATGTTCTAATTTAAGGAAATATTTTGCATTCCTTTCACCTTGTTCATACCACCTGGCGCGCGACCAAATTATCGACCCCCTCACCACATAATCGTATTCTCTCTCGTAAACCGTTTTGCAGGCTTCAAGGTTTTCGAGGTTCTCAGTAAAAGGCGCCTCTGCAACTTTTTCCCAGCATGCCATTAGCTTTCCTTCAATTTCGTCAATCTTACTTTTCCTTGCACTAGCTTTTACTTTACTATATTTAATACTATCTTGACGAATCTTATACTTGATATAATCCCATTTAATTCTTTAATCTTCACAAAAGCTTATTTCTTCTAGCCATAGAGGAAAGTTGTCGCGCATTCTCTGGACAAACATTGGGTCGTCTAGGAGACTGATGTTAAGAAGGAGGGACCTCTGGGCTGGTCAGCCAAAGAATCCACCTCAAGAACGATAGCGGAATGATCTGATTTGATGCTAGTAATAATATCAATTTTGGCTACATCGTCCTGGGGCAAGTCGCTAATGAACCAGTAGTCCAGTCTCCTTTGGATAATTGGTTTTCTTTGACGCCAAGTGAATTTTTTACTTTTTGGGTTACGAACTCTCCAAATATCTACTGGTTATACTGTATAAGTAAATCTTCCAAAACCTTAACTGATTCTTTTAAAGTAGTGATCCCTCCCGAGCAATCTAAAGAAGGTTGCAAGGCAACATTGAAATCTCCCCCAATTACAAACTTATAATTGGACTCTCGGAGTACCTCAACGGAAATAAGATCAGATAAAAGGAAAGGTTACGTTTATACAAACGTTGCAGCGGCGGAGATCTAACCCGAAGGTCGTGGCTTCAATTCCCACCCTGGTCAGAGTTTTTCTCTGTCCTTGTGTGGGACCATTTCCATCAGTAGGGCTAACGCTCACATGGTTCATATGGGATAGAAATCGAGCACTTCACATTACACCCTATTCAGTTAACTCTGTTTAAGATCAGATAAAGCCTGGAAGAATGAGGATTGATTCGACGTTTTATAGAGTTCTAAAGTGTGACGTCACGTTGCCATGGCGCTAAAAAAATCAGTTCTAAACAACTCAGATAATCTCTTGCGCGTGGGTCAAGTCGTGTTTGTCTCCGCTTTGTCTTGAGGTCAAAACGCTTATTAACCCTGTGTTTTAGCACAAAAGAGGCCACAAAGGAGAACAGAAAGGGTAAAAACGACAAAGACTATTTGATCATTATCGGTTTTTGCCCAAAGAAATTTATCAGAACGGACACAAATGGTCTACTGCTTTGCTCCGACGTGCAGTCATTCATCAGAAAGCCACACTTGGAAGTTCTTTGCATTTCCAAGCGATAAGAAGGAAAAAGAGGAATACAAACGATGGATCCGCCTGATAAGGTTTGTTATGGCACTAATAATTATCTTTTTGCTAAAAGAACATCATACATTTGGCAGTTTTTTGCGAGTGTGCGATTTCCACCGACTCGGAATACTGAAGTTATTTTAACAAATGTTTGATGAACAATCGCAGGCAGTGTTTAGTTTGTGGTCACTGAGTACGTATTTTCCTTGCATTTTGATCTGTGAAAAACCTAGAATACAACTGTGCTAACACGTGTTTGCTTTCAAAACGTATAATTTTTCAGTGCCCAAATTATTTCAATGTTGTTTGTGTTATGAAAAGGCGGCCGCCGCTTGATTTATATAATCTAGAGCTTTTTGAATGGACTTCAGGAGTTGAAAAATTTAAACGAATTTTGAGTAATTTAAATCGTGCCAAGTATTTAAGATTAAGTTCCGTTATATGTTTCTTTGAAATAGGAGGAAAGACAGAGAGCCAAGTAAGCATTCCAGAGTGTGCAGTTGTCATTTCACGGATGGATATAAACAATATGGGCCCACGATTTACGAAAGAAATCGAGATAAGATATTTCCTAGTGAAGGAGGACCACCAAAGAAAAAGAAAAAAGTAACAGCTGAAAAGAAAACTGTGAAAGAAATGATGGCTGAGGCAATCAGAGGATCTGAGCAGCAGCCCACTGATAATGACATCAAACAAGAATGTTGCAACAAGACAACAAATGAGATAATACTGGAAGCAGAATTAGATCAAGCCAGGGAGGAACTTCAGGACAGGCAAGAAAAAGAAAGCTACGCACAAAAACACTACAACGTTTCGGGACTAAGTGCAGAGGTTCTTAGAATGGAAACAGGGCTTCCGACGAAAGACGTTTTTAACATTGTAGTACTTCATGCCTTAAGATTCAAAGATTGTATTGATTATTATTCCGGTTCGAGAGTAGAGTCCATTAATTTTGAGTACCAGATTTTTATTACTTTAATGAAACTCAGACAAAATTATACCAACCTGCACCTTGCACAGCTTTTCAGCTGCAGTGTGGCAACAATAGCTAATATTGTGACCACTTTCATTCATGTTTTGCATTCTATATTGTTTCGTGACATCATGACAACCATTCCATCCAGTGTTATGTGCACCATCTTCTTTTTCTGAGTTTACGTCTTGCAGAATTGTCATTGATTGTACCGATGTGGAGATTGCAGCCCCGGGGTTAATGAGTCAGCAAAATGCTACCTATTCAAGCTACAGGGGCATGAACTCTTTCAAAGTAATTGTTGGGGTTGCACCAAATGCAGTAATAACTTTTGTTAGCAAATTGTACCCTGGGTCTATTTCTGATAAAGCCATAGTACAACAGTCAGGTCTGTTGAACCATCTTGTTGCAGGGGACATGGTTTTAGCCGACAAAGGCTTCCTTATTCAGGACATTTTGCCAAATGATGTTTCTCTCAACATTCCACCTTTTTTGAATAATGGTGTTTTCACTGAAAGTGAAGCAAAGAAAACAAAATCCATTGCTAGAGCAAGGATCCATGTAGAGAGGGCAAATGCAAGGTTAAAGGATTTTAAAATTTTAACTTTCATCCCATATTATTTAAGATGTTATGCTGATGTTATTTTTCAGTTATGTGCTGCACTGGTTAATTTACAATTTCCACTTATCAAAGAGGGGTGTGAGGGAACAGAGTTTGAGTAATCTAAGTACATGTTTGCCTGTTATCAGTAAACAAAAATCATGATCATTGTATGGCAGTTCTGAGTCAGTCGAATCACCTTTCTTCAATTATGTGTATGCTACTAAACACATAAACACAGACATAAACAATTAGTCAGGATGCCACTATTATTGCAAGACATTAAATAGTAAACCTTATTTTATTTTTCTTAGTACAAAATTATAAAGATTAAACAACTTGCACTCTTGACTCTTTGCTACTCAAATTTACAATCTTATTTCTTATCTCTTAAAAATTTAGTCCAATGGCCCAATACATTCCCCAAATCTCCACTGGGGCAATGGTTACACTGCATGACAGTGGTGGAGAAAAGTTACCCGTTTTGCCTTCAAAACGCAACCAAAGTTGCTTGCTGTTAATCTGCCCCTTCTCGTTAAATGCCAAGTTGGGTTGTTTCTCTGTTCAATTGTAATGTCACCTATTTTAAAAATGTACTCATCTGGAATCTTTGCCTGTCTTACTAAGCAATCAATTTGTTGCTGCGATCCTTGTGTTTTAAGAAACTCCTCCGAGTAAATGATATCCTCTATTGTCGGAATGGGAAGCTTACTGACAGTAGCTGGTTCAGAGCTCATAAGCCAACAAAGGCCAGTAAACCTCCCATACTCCTTTAGGTCCCTGTAAAGGGCAGACCGATCAGACTGGGTAGGGTTTCTTGACAAACAGGAATACTGTTTTGTTGGAGGGAACATTTCTTCGACGGCTTGCCAAGAGAGTGGTGTGCTTGCTTTGCGTTTCTTCCAGTTGCATTCAACATCTGTTCGGCTGAGGTTGTAGATGCCATGAATGAAAAGTGCAGCCGCATGGCTGCACTTAAACTTCCCCCTTGGACACTCACACTCACTTGATCTTATGGCATTCTCACTATTTAAGTAAACCTAGGAAATCAGAAAAAACGACGCTTATGAGCATGAAAAGCAACTTTCAAATACTTCTTATAAAGACTCCAAACAAAAGAACAATTCCTTGCATCGAACAAACTAACACACCAATGCACATCGAACGAACTTAACAACAAAGTATATCGATGGCAAAGTTTGCGCATCTACTTATTCCACAATTGAATTATTACGGAAAAGAACTGCTATCAACCTAAAGATCTCACTCAGAGGCATTTCAAAGCAGCAAATAAATAACAAGCGACGTTTGTACTGTAGTGAGTGTTCGTTGAACCCTTTCCACTCACCGCGACTTTGTAGACTTTGTTTCGCATGCTTGCGTGCACGTCTCTTCTTAAGATACCATGACTATACGTAAATGACTCCACATGACCTGATTTGTAATGGTTTTCGCCCTTCTTAATAGACTTCTGTTCTTCCCTGAAGAAAGAAATGAGCGACGCGATCGAGAGTGCCGACATTTTGTATGGATTCGGTCACGCTTTGGGCCTTTGTTTAGAACTGATTTTTTTAGCACCATGGTAAAGTGACGTCACCGCTTTAGAACTCTATTTGGCGCATATATATTTATTAAAAGAAAAGGGTGTCTTGAATTATTGATTCTACGATCAGATACCTGCCTTCATTGTCAACACGCGACGATATAAGCTTGAAGTCTAACGACTTATGAACAAGGATAGCCACCCCACAGCTATGATTAGAACCATGCGAAAAGAAAAACTCACCGGGTCATTGTTTTCTCCAATGATTAGCAATTTCAACCGTGCTATACGTTTCCTGTAGAAAATAAATATCTGCGCTCTGATTTATCAGCCAATTAAGTATAGACATTCTTTTTTCGAATGCACGAATACCTCGAACGTTTAGCGAGATGGCTTTGAACTTTAAGTTTTTGCGATCCATGATTGCAATTTGCGGTATTTAAAACTGATTGCATGGAAGACAAAAGCTATCACCCCCAACAGGACAGTTGAAATCAGGTAAACCAAAAGGTGCGAATATATAAGAGCACTCACGAACAAACGACGCTTAATTATAAGAAATTTAAACGTAGCCAGTAAGAAAAGACTGTTAAATGCTACGCTAGATTGGGTCGACCTCACTCGAGAAAAAAAAAAACATTCGTTAACACAACATAAAGCAAGTTACGAATACGAAAAACTATTAGTCGATATGGCGTGGCGCTGGCATTCCAAACGCTGTGAAAGTGTTGAAATGGATTCTAACTGCATTTAGACACTGAATTTGCATATAGGGGAAAAATGGGAAATTATAATACGTTGTGAATGGGTTCCAAAAAGGCATATTCGAGTGTTATAGTGTTTTGGAAATTAAATAAATTATGGATATTGGATTATTTTAGATATTCAGGTACATTTTCGAAACTAAAACGTTCACCGGTGACGTACAGAGTAACGACCTTTGACTTTTGCCTGAGTCGTATTATGCTCATTGCGAGCCTTCATCATCGCCTTAATTAAGACTTGGCGTTCCTTTTGAATGGCCCTCGCGTAATCTTAAAGATATATGCGTCTTTGTGTACACTCGATTCCTTAATCTTACCTTTCTTTGACCAAACCTTGTCTCGATCTTCACGACAGACGGAGTAACTGCAGAATCAACAGGAGCAGACAAACCTTGCTACAATGGGCCTGCATCTAACTCCATCTCTCTTACCTATTTGGTGAAATGCGTGAAATCTTAATTGGGAGATATCTAAACCAAGGTCTCTTCCAATGGTGTCATAAATAACCTTTTTGCAATCTTCACCTTCATGTTCCTTTATATTATTAAGTCTCAGGTTCTCTCTACTAGTGTACTGTTCAAGGGTTATATTCTGTTCCACTTCTTCTTTCAGGGACTGTTCCAAAATAGTTATCTTCACCGTTAAAAGTTCCATTTCCGAAGGGCGTTCTTCTGTTTCCTTCTTGAGTTGTTCCTTAAAGGTATCAACTTCGTCTTGCGTGAAATTCAAACTCTTTTCGAGGTCTTTTATAGTACGGCTCATTTCTTTAATATCCGATTCGAATTCGCTTCGTAGTATGTCTAGGTCACCATGTAATCTGGCAAGACCCTCAGTGACCAATCTTTTAAGGCACTCGATTGACTCTTTCAGTTCTCTATAGAGATCGTTTTCTGTACCAAGATCCTGACCAGCCATTTCTTCGTCGTTTGCCGATGAACTCGAGCCAGGTTTTGACTGCTTTTTTCCCATATAAACTTGAAATACTGCGTTACATTACTGACGATGCATTCTATAAAATAATAAAACTACTTAGCATCCTCACAGAATAGTTCTTTTGGCTTAGAAATCCATTTCTTAAGCAAGCGCTAAGAGCCACGTGTGAAGGCCCTGACAGTCGACCCAATCCCCCTCAGTTGCAATTGTGGCTCATCCTGTAATCTTCTGCTCCCACTTTCCCTTTATTCCCTTCATCTTTTCCCCCAACCCTTCTTCGATTACTGAAAAAAGACTTTTCCTAGTCTTCTCCTTCATGTCTACCACTGCATCCAACAGTCTTAGCATATTCTTTCAGATCTTTACTTCCTATCTGGCTTTTTTTGTACCCTTAACACCTTAATGTTCTTTTTCCTAAGGAGGGGGGAGTTAAGGGGGTTCTGTATTGCAAAAAAAAAGAAAAACCCTTCAGAACTTGTCTGTAACAATAATAATAATAATAAAACCACGTCTTCTAATCTCCTACAATCACTGAAAGAAGTGCATTCATAGTGTAGCAGCGGATGGAGACTAACTTCTACGCCATGCATACCTTGTTACCGTAATTCTTGCACAAATAGGTCACACCCACCTGCAATCTCACCACAAAACCCTTTCATAGTTCCGTAAGTCTATTAGAATCTGAAACCGTCTTCCCAGTGCTAGAGGTAAGTCGCAATCTTTAAGAGCCTTGAGAGCCTTTAAGAGCCGTTGTCAGTAAATATCGAGAATCCAGCGCCAGATAAAAAAAAAAATCCCGAAAATCCCTTTTAGTGATCTACTTTCTAATTGTTATCAAAAAGTTCCAAAGATTTTTGGTTTTAGCGCAAAATAGGAAAGTTAAAAATTGGCCTAAACCCGCCTGACGGCAGCTTTGAAATTATGCACATTGGACATTTTCAAAACGCCCGTGCAAAACAACGAAAGCTTGTCTATCGTCCAATTTTACATGAGTTATTTCAAAATTTCTTATACTTACTTTCAACCTACATTCCCTTTGACTTAAGCTTTCTTTGCAATATATTAACCTGCGCAAAGAAGGCAATGTTTTGTACATTGCTGACGCCGTAAATTGTACCATATTTTAGAAAGCTGTAAGAACAACGGTTTATATATTTATAGGATGTAAAAGAATTATTTTAAAAGAACAATTCTTCGTGTTTTGGCATATTAAAAGCTTCTTTTTGGCCCGAGAAAGGTGAGCGCGCTAGACGAAAATATTGTGGTCAATTTTAACGTATTTCACACTGTTGCTTTATCCCCATTTTGTATCGATTCTCACATTCGTTCAGCCCAAAAAGCCTCGGTGCGGAAAAAAAAAGCCTTGTTTTAGGTGATGTGGTTATCTTCATTACATTTTTGTCTGTACTTCCTTCTGACTGGAAGGATTTTTTTGCATTCATTCACGAAAACAAACCTAAACTATTCCGCCATCCGACATCAGATTTTATCGCAAAGATGTTTTTATCAGTCTGAAAGCTTGCATTATCCTAGTTTGCGTTAATTGAATCATTATTTACTTCAGAAAATTTCTTATCATTACAGTCATCTACACTTGAAAGCTGTTTTTTTTACAGAGAATTATTGTAGACAGGTGAACCCTTGTTGTTAAAATTATAGCAAGTGATTACATAAGCCAAGAGCGTGATATCTACTCGTCTTCCTCGAACTAATTTTGTTGGAGCTTATTAGTAACTGAAAATGCTGATCCTGTAATAACCAAACCGACCTAAGTAACAGTTACTACGCAATCCAAAGCACTTGGGATACTCAAGAATCAAGTTTGTGCTGAGACGCGACAACTCGGTGTTGCGCGAGTAGTATGCACAACAATAGCATCTTGCAGCTTTTCATCTTTACTTCACAGACCTTCAATTTGTGGACCAAGCGGAAGAGACCCATTAGATGTGCAATGCGTCACATTTGAAAAGGTTTTAAAAGCGGACACAATTTGTGACGAAAAGACGTTACTTTTGGCAAGACCAGGTACAGTTTTGTTACTGGTTTTGTTAATAGCCATTTTAAGAAATTACGCGTTTTTGAAACTGTTTGCATTCATTGCATATTGTTTTAGGAATATTTAAAGTGAATAGTTTCCACTTAGCAGTGACGATATTTCCTTACCATCGAGAGATGTATGGTCTCCGTTGGAGAGGTGGGAAAGTGAGATGTGTTCCAATGGAGGTGGTTGGACACACAATTTCAAAAGCTAAAGGCGGTCGGGGGTTGAGCAGTACGGAATCTATATTTATTTCATTAACACTAGGGACGTTTCACTCTGTTGAATCTTGTAAGCCACGGTTACGTTTATTTATTTATTTAGCAGATCTCTTAAAAGTAAAGTTGAAAAACAAATTCCGCGAGGTTCACTTCCACAGGCGTAGCCAGTAATTTTCATACGGGGGGTCACACCGTGTCCAGCAAAGGGTACTCACCAGAAAAATGTGAGGACCCCTTTTGATACGAATTTAGGCAGTAAATATCATAGCTCCGTCTGAAATTGGGTCAGGTTGGGGTGCCTTCTATAACCAGGATCTGGAATTGTATATTTTGCTTAAGTATTCTACCTCTTGAAAACAACGGGTTAGAAATTAAACAAGGTAAAGACAAGCAGATATTTTGGTATATGTTTCGCCTAAAACGGTGAGTTTTGGTTTCAGGAAGCATACCGCACCGAACACCCCACTTCCCTTCTCCCGGGTGTCTTTATCGAAATCGGGGTGCTTGTAATAACTGATGAAGCATTTGGCTCAGCTTAAAACACAGAACGCGTTAGAGCTGGCGAAAGCTGCATTGAGTTAACTAAAGGAATTTATTTTTCTGTATCTGTTTGAAATACTCTCCAAGTATTCCAGCTAAAAAGAGACCATCTGAAGATACTAAGAGAAAGCGCACCTTCAGTGAGAGAAGTGCACCTCTCCCTGGACGTCTCCACTGCCCTAACCCCTCCTGAAGGGGACATGCCTAAGGGGAAAAGTAGGAAAAGGCGTCATGGCAAACCAACATCAGTAGGTTAAATAAAAATTCCTCATTTCATCACTGCGTTTCAGTAAGCAACCCCACGTCCAGGTGATTCTGTGTACCAAATGTCACTCGGGAGGTGTCAAGGAAATGCTTAAGGGATATTATACTGGATACAAATGATTTTTAGTAGTAAGTTCACGGGGAGACGCAACGTAGAAGTTAAAGAGAGAAAATAAAGGGACTAATAAAGAAATGGGGGGGGGGGGGGAGGGATATTGAACATTAACGACCGACTGACTTCACTTTGCTGTTCAATCCACTGAACTAGGCCAACCTATTTTCCTTTCTTCCCGCACGTCGTGCCTACTCACGGGACACACCTGATTCCAAACTGGAGAGAACAAAGTTATAACTCAGAGAGGAAACGTTTGTCGAAAGCAAAAAAATGTACATTTGATTTGGTAAAGTGGAAGAGAACCCTTTTGGGAGAACTCTCTCTGTGACTTGTTTCTTAAAAGCTAATAAAATTTCTTTCTTCTCCAGGAAAGTGGAAACAGTACTGACTCTGAGGAATTAGATGTAAAAATGGAAAGTGCTTTATCTCGATGATCCAGGTCATCTGTGGAGAAAATTGCAAGAATCTACCGCTATTAGCGAAATGCTGGGCGACGAAGCATTGTTTCGTTAACCTGATAGAGGCTATCCTGAGAGTCTAGCAAAAGCTTACAAGAATCAATAGCATGGGATCGGGGAGGCAAATTTTATCTATTATGGCAGGTGTCACAAGCTACAAAGCAATTCAAACCTTTATTCCTAAGATAACGCCGTATCGCTGTACTATGGCTAACGTGCATGGTTTGCAATATGGTAGAGCAGCCTCTGTGCCAAAGAAAGACGCCCCGAGATTACGTGTTAATAGACAGCAACTAGAACATTTTCTTAGTTTTATTTCAAGCCCTCATTTAGTACAGGACCTTCCTTCACTCAGGCGCATCACTCAGGCGCATCAATGGCGCATCAATGGCGGCCACGCGGAGCCTTGGCTCCGTCGCTTTATTGACTTTTTATGCTTTTTCATTCCTATTTCTAACGCGAGGACTTATTCAAAATGGGTCTAAATGTTTGCTACGTCTGCCTTTGGGGTTATTTTCGACGGGGACTGTATTTTCTAGTGAAGCTGGTTTAATATTTGTCGTGAAGCTCGGCGACAAATTTAAACTCGATCTGAGATCTAAGAGTTTTTTAAATCTAGTCTTCCAGTTACAAAGTGGACTAAACATGGATCTACTTCGCTTCACATTCCTGGCCACGACCCTCCGTTGGACATAACGGTGTTTTCGGACGTTTCGCGGAACCCAGGTCCGCAGGTTCTACATTTCGAATCCACCACAAGAACTCATGCGGATTTGCATACTGTTTCTTCAAGAACTAAGAATGAACTATTCAAGGAATGAACTATTCAAGATCCGACGCGTTTCCAACTGTTCGCTCCCGGGACGGATTTTTGCGTATTTGAAGTTAGCTGGCTTGCTCCATTTGAGAGGATGTGGGGCTGGACGAAGGGATTTCGTTCGTGGAATCAAAGTGATTGCATCGAACCGAATTGAAGTTGAAGGGCACGTGGATGGAGTGAACAAAAACAACCTTATTTCCATCCCCCGTGCTCCTCAACAGTTGAATCACCAGCAACGCCAACAACCTCGGATATTCGTCCTTTCGAATGTTCGCTCTATCCGCAAGAAGACTCTGTTACTGAGGGATTACATTGTAGAACATGATATCGATTTACTCGCCATTACTGAAACGTGGCTCGCTGATGATTCTTCGGACGAATTCTACTGTCGTGATATCTGTCCTGAAGGGTATAAGATTGAGCAGTTACCAAGGAATTATGCCGACGTTGGAGGGGTTGCTCTAGTTTACAGGAGATGTTTTAAGGTCAAGAAGGATGTACAAACGATCCACAGGAGTTTTGAACTCATTAATATTCATATTACATCAGCTTGCAATCATAATCTTAGGCTTGTTGTCATTTACCGAGCTCCACCTAGTCTTGAGAATGGATTCACGGTTAGAATCTTTTTGGAGGAGTTTAGTTCTTTTCTGGAGGGACTTGTTCTAACTACTAGTGCCCTGTTAGTTGGGTGACTTTAATTTCCATATCGATGAGTCTAATGATTGTGACGCCCGACGATTCTTACAAGTTCTGGAATCGTTTGATTTGATCCAGCACGTCTCTGAGGTGACTCACAAGAAAGGTCACATACTCGATTTGATTATAACGAGATCTCATGAGAAATTAGTTGGCCGCTGCATTGTAGATAATCCTTTTGTCTCGGATCATCTTGTTGTACACAGTTTGTTGGACCTTGCTAAAATACCACTCGAGCGTAAACTAATCTCGTATCGCAAAATCCGTGATATTGATTTTAGCGAGTTTTGTGGTCAGTTGGAGGACACCAGGCTAGTGAGAGATGCTGCGTCTTTCAGTCTCGGTGACCTTGTTTATGAAAATAACACTACATTAAAGTCGTTGTTGGACAGCCACGCGCCTCTGAAGACTAAGACCTTTACTCTTCACCCAACCGCCCTATGGTATACAGAGGAATTACGATCTGAAAAGAAAAAACGCAGCGCTCTTGAGCGGCGCTGGCGTTCTTCAAAACGAGAATGTGATTATTCTAGATTTAAGGAACAATGCCTCAGAGTGAACGCTTTGGTCAAGAAAACTAAAGTGGACTATTACTCAGGCATTATACAGGAGAGTAGTAATAATCCCCGAACTCTTTTCAGTGCGGTAAATAAGCTCCTCCACAAGGGTGTGCCCGCGGAGTATCCTTCTGGGAGTGCGTCTGATGGTGATCTCGCCAACAAGTTCATTGCCTTCTTTGGTGAGAATATTACAGTTCTGCGAAACTCACTTAACTCCACATCTGATATTGTCGTGGAGTCCGATGCCATTGTCCATCAGTGTACCTTGTCATGTTTTATGTCTGTAACATTGTCTGCTGTCTCGGAATTACATGTACTCAGTAAGATGAGCATTAAGTCCTGTCCTCTTGATCCCGTCTCTGCTTCTGTTTTGAAGCAGTGTACATCAGTACTTTTGCCTGTTATGACTTAAATTGTAAATCAGTCTTTAAATTAGCTGTTTTTTCCAGACTGTTTTAAGCTTGCATTGTTGAATCCTCTTCTCAAAAAGCCGCACTTCATGTTGAAGCTCTTTCGAATTTTCGTCCTATTTCTAATCAGATGTTCATGTCTAAACTTATTGAAAAGGTGGTGGCATCTCAGTTGATTAATCACATTTCTAGTAATGCACTTGATGAAATACTACAATCTGCATATAAACAATTTCATAGTACTGAAACAGCTTTAGTTAAAGTTTTTAATGATATTGTCCTAGACGTTGATAGGAATAGGACTCTTATCTTACTTTTGTTAGATCTTTCGGCGGCTTTCGATACGGTTGATCATACTATACTGATTGAGAGATTAACAAACCGCTTCGGTCTTTGCGATCTAGCTCTGGCTTTGTTTAAATCATACTTGAGCGACAGAACTCATTTTGTGAGTATTCGTGGCGCGCGGTCTGTCACGCTTTCGCTGTCGTGCGGGTACGACAGGGTTCCGTGCTCGGACCGATTTTATATCTGCTCTACACCTACCCATTGGGGATATTGTCAGGCAGTACAACATGGGCTATAATTTCTCTGCTGAACACTCATTTGTATTTGTCTTTCAATTCTCTCAGTGGGGATGATCAAGCTTATTCTGTCGCTCAGGTTGAATCCTGTTTTGGAGATATCGACCGTTGGATGTTTTGTAACAAACTTTAGTTGAATAGGGACAAGACGGAATTGCCCGTTATCACTTCAAATATCGGCCCCGCCCATCTTTAGATAGTATCCTGGTCGGCGATCATCGTGTATTAAATCAGTCCAAAGCTTGGAACATAGGAGTAGTTCTCGATGAGACCTTGTCACTAGATAAGCATGTGAATTCCGTTTGTAAATCTGCTTTATTTCATCTTTGAATATCGCGAAGATTAGAATGTATCTGACTTCTGAGAGCACAAAGACCCTCGTCCATGCTTATGTTACCTGTCGACTTGACAATTGTAACTCGTTGCTCCTTGGGTCACCGAAGTATATGATTCAGAAGCTCCAGCGCGTTCAAAACTGCGCTGCACGCCTTGTAGCTGGGCAACCTAGGGCTGCGCACATTTGCCCCGTTCTTAAGGAGCTACACTGGTTACCCATTGAGCAGCGAATTACCTTTAAAGTATTATTGTTAACCTTTAAAGCTCTCAATAATCTGGCGCCTCCGTATCTAAGTCAACTTATAGTCCCATACAACCCTACAAGAAATCTTAGGTCAGCTGGCAAACACTTATTAGAAGTACCGAAGGTGCGCCTGAAGAGCTATGGGGACAGGGCCTTTTCGGTTGCTGCCCCAAAACACTGGAATGAAATTCCCTTGGACATTAAATTAAGTCGGTCAGTTGATGTCTTTAAATCCAGATTGAAAATTATCTTTTTAGACTTGTTTTTAATTGATCTTTGTTTTTAGTGCTATTGTTAGATATTAATTAGTTTGTAAAGCGATATAGAGCTGTTGTATATACCGCAGCTATAGAAATAAAGTTTTATTATTATTATATTATTGATTGTCTGACCACATACGACCATCGCTTTTTACTGTGAAAAACGTTGCACCAGTTCTGGTGTATTAAACTTTTGCGGTGATTGTCTGACGACACCACGACCATGGTCTTTTGCTGTGAAACTTGCACCAGTTCTGGTGTGAAACTTTTGCGGTGATTGTCTGACCACACACGACCATGGCTTTTGCTGTGAAACTTTGCACCAGTTCTGGTGTGAAAACTTTTGCGGTGATTGTCTGACCACACACGACCATGGCTTTTGCTGTGAAACTTTGCACCAGTTCTGGTGTGAAACTTTTGCGGTGATTGTCTGACCACACACACGACCATGGCTTTTTCTGTGAAACTTTGCACCAGTTCTGGTGTGAAACTTTTGCGGTGATGTCTGACCACACACGACCATGGCTTTTGCTGTGAAACTTTGCACCAGTTCTGGTGTGAAACTTTTGCGGTGATTGTCTGACCACACACGACCATGGCTTTTGCTGTGAAACTTTGCACCAGTTCTGGTGTGAAACTTTTGCGGTGATTGTCTGACCACACACGACCATGGCTTTTGCTGTGAAACTTTGCACCAGTTTTGGTGTGAAACTTTTGCGGTGATTGTTCCTGACAATTTTGTTTGTACGACCATCCCAACTAAGACAGACTGGCTGACTGGAGCATTTTTGCATTGGTTAAACTTATGCGGTGATCTCACATCGTTACTGAAAACTTTGCACCAGTTCTGGTGTGAAACTTTTGCGGTGATTGTCTGACCATGTACGACCATGGCTGACTGGCATTCTTGGCACCGCCCCTCCTCATCGTTACTTTTCGCGAAAAAAGATAATTGACTGTGCATTCTTGGCATGAGATTACCGCCTTATCGTCAGCATCGTTACGTTTCGCGAAAAGGATTAATTGACTGTGCATTTTTGGCATGTGATTACCACCTCATCGTCAGCATCGTTACGTTTCGCGAAAAGGAGGAGAGGGTTTCCATTTGATTGAAACAGCAACATTAATTTTCGCGCGCGAACGTCCTTAAATGCCGAGTTGTTATAGTGCAACACCACTGGAAAAAAAAAACTATACTAACATTTTGACTCTGTGTTCATTGCGTTGTTATTTGTTTACGTGTCATCTTCATCGCCCTGCAACTACTTCCCAAGTTTACATTTTAGCGAGGACCTCTATTTCGAGAAACTGTAAGTACAGCTTATTTATTATTATTATTATTATTATTATTATTATATTATTATTATTATTATATTATTATATTATTATTGTTTATTATTATATTATTAATCTTTATTACTATTAATTTTCATTTATTATGTAATTATTTATTACTATTGATGTTGAAACCTTGCTGGCTGGCTCATAACGTACGCCACCGCTCGCTGGCAAACGTTATGCGCTGGCTGGCAATATGTGTCATTTCGCATTTTAAAATATGCTGGCTGGTTAAAAGCCGTCTCACACGATGGCTGGCTGGGAGTTTTATTTCCTGAAACTCTTGCTCGCTGGCAGTCAGAAGAGTGGGTATTTTTTTTCCCAGGATCGTTAAATATTAACGAAGATTGACGTACATGTAGAAAACATTCTAATAGTTGCTGCAACATTAAATGAACAATTTTGTCAAAAATGGTCGTTGGGTACTCCTGAAGTGATGGAGCATGTCATCTATCGGAACATTATGCAGCATTTGGAGCATAATAACATCTTGTATTCAAAACAACATGGCTTTAGAAAGAACCATTCGTGCGAAACGCAACTCCTGCTCACTGTTGAAGACCTAGCAAAGAATTTGGATGAGGGATCTGAAGTTGATCTACAGATTTTTGACTTCGTACCACAGGGTACAGTTTTGGCCCCTCCATGTTTTTGTTATTTATAAATGATATTTCATGAGAATTTAGATAGTACCTTGAGACTATTTGCTGATGATGCAATTTTATAAAGATCAATCAAGACAATGAATGACAGTGATATCCTACAGAATGCATACGTGCCAACTCTCCGGATTATCCGAGAGTCTCCCGGATACGGAACAAAT
>NC_090887.1:31619779-31627279 GCF_036669925.1 Montipora capricornis | reverse complement strand
GAGACGTGCTGGATCAAATCAAACGATTCCAGAACTTGTAAGAATCGTCGGGCGTCACAATCATTAGACTCATCGATATGGAAATTAAAGTCACCACCAACTAACAGGGCACTAGTAGTTAGAACAAGTCCCTCCAGAAAAGAACTAAACTCCTCCAAAAAGATTTTAACCGTGAATCCATTCTCAAGACTAGGTGGAGCTCGGTAAATGACAACAAGCCTAAGATTATGATTGCAAGCTGATGTAATATGAATATTAATGAGTTCAAAACTCCTGTGGATCGTTTGTACATCCTTCTTGACCTAAAACATCTCCTGTAAACTAGAGCAACCCTCCAACGTCGGCATAATTCCTTGGTAACTGCTCAATCTTATACCCTTCAGGACAGATATCACGACAGTAGAATTCGTCCGAAGAATCATCAGTGAGCCACGTTTCAGTAATGGCGAGTAAGTCGATATCATGTTCCACAATGTAATCCCTCAGTAACGGAGTCTTCTTGCGGAGAGAGCGAACATTCGAAAGGACGAATATACGAGGTTGTTGGCGTTTCTGGTGATTCAACTGTTGAGGAGCACGGGGGATGGAAATAAGGTTGTTTTTGTTCACTCCATCCACGTTCTCCTGAGCGTAACGAGGCCCTTCAACTTCAATTCGGTTCGATACAATCACTTTGATTCCACGAACGAAATCCCTTCGTCCAGCCCCACGTCCTCTCAAATGGAGCAAGCCAGCTAACTTCAAATACGCAAAAATCCGTCCCGGGAGCGAACAGTTGGAAACGCGTCGGATCTTGAATAGTTCATTCCTTGAATAGTTCATTCTTAGGTCTTGAAGAAACAGTATGCAAATCCGCATGAGTTCTTGTGGTGGATTCGAAATGTAGAACCTGCGGACCTGGGTTCCGCGAAACGTCCGAAAACACCGTTATGTCCAACGGATGGTCGTGGCCAGGAATGTGAAGCGAAGTAGATCCATGTTTAGTCCACTTTGTAACTGGAAGACTAGATTTAAATAACTATTAGATCTCAGATCGAGTTTAAATTTGCCGCCGAGCTTCACGACAAATATTAAACCAGCTTCACTAGAAAATACAGTCCCCGTCGAAAATAACCCCAAGGCAGACGTAGCAAACATTTAGACCCATTTGAATAAGTCCTCGCGTTAGAAATAGGAATGAAAAAGCATAAAAAGTCAATAAAGCGACGGAGCCAAAGCTCCGCGTGGCCGCCATTGATGCGCCATTGATGCGCCTGAGTGATGCGCCTGAGTGAAGGAAGGTCCTGTACTAAATGAGGGCTTGAAATAAAACTAAGAAAATGTTCTAGTTGCTGTCTATTAACACGTAATCTCGGGGCGTCTTTCTTTGGCACAGAGGCTGCTCTACCATATTGCAAACCATGCACGTTAGCCATAGTACAGCGATACGGCGTTATCTCAGGAATGAAGGTTTGAATTGCTTTGTAGCTTGTGACACCTGCCATAATAGATAAAATTTGCCTCCCCGATCCCATGCTATTGATTCTTGTAAGCTTTTGCTAGACTCTCAGGATAGCCTCTATCAGGTTAACGAAACAATGCTTCGTCGCCCAGCATTTCGCTAATAGCGGTAGATTCTTGCAATTTTCTCCACAGATGACCTGGATCATCGAGATAAAGCACTTTCCATTTTTACACCTAATTCCTCAGAGTCAGTACTGTTTCCACTTTCCTGGAGAAGAAAGAAATTTTATTAGCTTTTAAGAAACAAGTCACAGAGAGAGTTCTCCCAAAAGGGTTCTCTTCCACTTTACCAAATCAAATGTACATTTTTTTGCTTTCGACAAACGTTTCCTCTCTGAGTTATAACTTTGTTCTCTCCAGTTTGGAATCAGGTGTGTCCCGTGAGTAGGCACGACGTGCGGGAAGAACGGAAAATAGGTTGGCCTAGTTCAGTGGATTGAACAGCAAAGTGAAGTCAGTCGGTCGTTAATGTTCAATATCCCTTCCCCCCCCCCCCCCATTTCTTTATTAGTCCCTTTATTTTCTCTCTTTAACTTCTACGTTGCGTCTCCCCCTGAACTTACTACTAAAAATCATTTGTATCCAGTATAATATCCCTTAAGCATTTCCTTGACACTTCCCGAGTGACATCTGTTACACAGAATCACCTGGACGTGGGGTTGCTTACTGAAACGCAGTGATGAAATGAGGAATTTTTATTTAACCTACTGATGTTGGTTTGCCATGACGCCTTTTCCTACTTTTCCCCTTAGGCATGTACCCTTCAGGAGGGGTTAGGGCAGTGGAGACGTCCAGGGAGAGGTGCACTTCTCTCACTGAAGGTGCGCTTTCTATTAGTATCTTCAGATGGTCTCTTTTTAGCCGGAATACTTGGAGAGTATTTCAAACAGATACAGAAAAATAATTCCTTTAGTTAACTCAATGCAGCTTTCGCCAGCTCTAACGCGTTCTGTGTTTTTAAGCTGAGCCAAATACTTCATCAGTTATTACAAGCACCCCGATTTCGATAAAGACACCCGGGAGAAGGGAAGTGGGGTGTCCGGTGCGGTATGCTTCCTGAAACCAAAACTCACCGTTTTAGGCGAAACATATACCAAAATATCTGCTTGTCTTTACCTTGTTTAATTTCTAACCCGTTGTTTTCAAGAGGTAGAATACTTAAGCAAAATATACAATTCCAGATCCTGGTTATAGAAGGCACCCCAACCTGACCCAATTTCAGACGGAGCTATGATATTTACTGCCTAAATTCGTATCAAAAGGGGTCCTCACATTTTTCTGGTGAGTACCCTTTGCTGGACACGGTGTGACCCCCCGTATGAAAATTACTGGCTACGCCTGTGGAAGTGAACCTCGCGGAATTTGTTTTTCAACTTTACTTTTAAGAGATCTGCTAAATAAATAAATAAACGAAACCGTGGCTTACAAGATTCAACAGAGTGAAACGTCCCCAGTGTTAATGAAATAAATATAGATTCCGTACTGCTCAACCCCCGATCGCCTTTAGCTTTTGGAACTTTGTGTCCTACCACCTCCATTGGAACACATCTCACTTTCCCACCTCTCCAACGGAGACCATACATCTCTCGATGGTAAGGAAATATCGTCACTGCTAAGTGGGAACTATTCACTTTAAATATTCCTAAAACAATATGCAATGAATGCAAACAGTTTCAAAAACGCGTAATTTCTTAAAATGGCTATTAACAAAACCAGTAACAAAACTGTACCTGGTCTTGCCAAAAGTAACGTCTTTGCGTCACAAATTGTGTCCGCTTTTAAAACCTTTTCAAATGTGACGCATTGCACATCTAATGGATCTCTTCCGCTTGGTCCACAAATTGAAGGTGTGTGAAGTAAAGATGAAAAGCTGCAAGATGCCATTGTTGTGCATACTACTCGCGCAACACCGAGTTGTCGCGTCTCAGCACAAACTTGATTCATGAGTATCCCAACTGCTTTGGATTGCGTAGTAACTGTTACTTAGGTCGGTTTGGTTATTACAGGATCAGCATTTTCAGTTACTAATAAGCTCCAACAAAATTAGTTCGAGGAAGACGAGTAGATATCACGCTCTTGGCTTATGTAATCACTTGCTATAATTTTAACAACAAGGGTTCACCTGTCTACAATAATTCTCTGTAAAAAAACAGCTTTCAATTGTAGATGACTGTAATGATAGGAAATTTTCTGAAGTAAATAATGATTCAATTAACGCAAACTAGGATAATGCAAGCTTTCAGACTGATAAAAACATCTTTGCGATAAAATCTGATGTCGGATGGCGGAATAGTTTAGGTTTGTTTTCGTGAATGAATGCAAACAAAAATCTATCCAGTCAGAAGGAAGAACAGACAAAAATGTAATGAAGATAACCGCATCACCTAAAACAAGGCTTTTTTTTTCCGCACCGAGGCTTTTCGGGCTGAACGAATGTGAGAATCGATACAAAATGGGGATAAAGTAACAGTGTGAAATACGTTAAAAGTGACCACAATATTTTCGTCTAGCGCGCTCACCTTTCGCGGGCCAAAAAGAAGCTTTTAATATGCCAAAACACGAAGAATTGTTCTTTTAAAATAATTCTTTTACATCCTATAAATATATAAACCGTTGTTCTTACAGCTTTCTAAAATATGGTACAATTTACGGCGTCAGCAATGTACAAAACATTGCCTTCTTTGCGCAGGTTAATATATTGCAAAGAAAGCTTAAATCAAAGGGAATGTAGGTTGAAAGTAAGTATAAGAAATTTTGAAATAACTCATGTAAAATTGGACGATAGACAAGCTTTCGTTGTTTTGCACCGGCGTTTTGAAAATGCCCAATGTGCATAATTTCAAAGCGGCCGTCAGGCGGGTTTAGGCCAACTTTTAACTTTCCTATTTTGCGCTAAAACCAAAAATCTTTGGAACTTTTTGATAACAATTAGAAAGTAGATCACTAAAAGGGATTTTCGGGATTTTTTTTTTATCTGGCGCTGGATTCTCGACATTTACTGACAACGGCTCTTAAAGGCTCTTAAGGCTCTTAGAGATTGTGACTTACCTCTAGCACTGGGAAGACGGTTTCAGATTCTAATAGACTTACGGAACTATGGAAGGGTTTTGTGGTGAGATTGCAGGTGGGTGTGACCTATTTGTGCAAGAATTACGGTAACAAGGTATGCATGGCGTAGAAGTTAGTCTCCATCCGCTGCTACACTATGAATGCAGTTCTTTCAGTGATTGTAGGAGATTAGAAGAGGTGGTTTTATTATTATTATTGTTACAGACAAGTTCTGAAGGGTTTTTTTTTTTGCAATACAGGACCCCTTAACTCCCCCCTCCTTAGGAAAAAGAACATTAAGGTGTTAAGGGTACAAAAAAAGCCAGATAGGAAGTAAAGATCTGAAAGAATATGCTAAGACTGTTGGATGCAGTGGTAGACATGAAGGAGAAGACTAGGAAAAGTCTTTTTTCAGTAATCGAAGAAGGGTTGGGGGAAAAGATGAAGGGAATAAAGAGAAAGTGGGAGCAGAAGATTACAGGATGAGCCACAATTGCAACTGAGGGGGATTGGGCCGACTGTCATGGCCTTCACACGTGGCTCTTAGCGCTTGCTTAAGAAATGGATTTCTAAGCCAAAAGAACTATTCTGTGAGGATGCTAAGTAGTTTTATTATTTTATAGAATGCATCGTCAGTAATGTAACGCAGTATTTCAAGTTTATATGGGAAAAAAGCAGTCAAAACCTGGCTCGAGTTCATCGGCAAACGACGAAGAAATGGCTGGTCAGGATCTTGGTACAGAAAACGATCTCTATAGAGAACTGAAAGAGTCAATCGAGTGCCTTAAAAGATTGGTCACTGAGGGTCTTGCCAGATTACATGGTGACCTAGACATACTACGAAGCGAATTCAAATCGGATATTAAAGAAATGAGCCGTACTATAAAAGACCTCGAAAAGAGTTTGAATTTCACGCAAGACGAAGTTGATACCTTTAAGGAACAACTCAAGAAGGAAACAGAAGAACGCCCTTCGGAAATGGAACTTTTAACGGCGAAGATAACTATTTTGGAACAGTCCCTGAAAGAAGAAGTGGAACAGAATATATACCTTGAACAGTACACTAGTAGAGAGAACGTGAGACTTAATAATATAAAGGAACATGAAGGTGAAGATTGCAAAAGGTTATTTATGACACCATTGGAAGAGACCTTGGTTTAGATATCTCCCAATTAAGATTTCACCCATTTCACCGAATAGGTAAGAGAGATGGAGTTAGATGCAGGCCCATTGTAGCAAGGTTTGTCTGCTCCTGTTGATTCTGCAGTTACTCCGTCTGTCGTGAAGATCGAGACAAGGTTTGGTCAAAGACAGGTAAGATTAAGGAATCGAGTGTACACAGAGACGCATATATCATAGAAGATTACGCGAGGGCCATTCAAAAGGAACGCCAAGTCTTAATTAAGGCGATGATGAAGGCTCGCAATGAGCATAATACGACTCAGGCAAAAGTCAAAGGTCGTTACTCTGTACGTCACCGGTGAACGTTTTAGTTTCGAAAATGTACCTGAATATCTAAAATAATCCAATATCCATAATTTATTTAATTTCCAAAACACTATAACACTCGAATATGCCTTTTTGGAACCCATTCAAAACGTATTATAATTTCCCATTTTTCCCCTATATGCAAATTCAGTGTCTAAATGCAGTTAGAATCCATTTCAACACTTTCACAGCGTTTGGAATGCCAGCGCCATATCGACTAATAGTTTTTCGTATTCGTAACTTGCTTTATGTTGTGTTAACGAATGTTTCTTTTTTTTCTCGAGTGAGGTCGACCCAATCTAGCGTAGCATTCAACAGTCTTTTCTTACTGGCTACGTTTAAATTTCTTATAATTAAGCGTCGTGTGTTCGTGAGTGCTCTTATATATTCGCACCTTTTGGTTTACCTGATTTCAACTGTCCTGTTGGGGGTGATAGCTTTTGTCTTCCATGCAATCAGTTTTAAATACCGCAAATTGCAATCATGGATCGCAAAAACTTAAAGTTCAAAGCCATCTCGCTAAACGTTCGAGGTATTCGTGCATTCGAAAAAAGAATGTCTATACTTAATTGGCTGATAAATCAGAGCGCAGATATTTATTTTCTACAGGAAACGTATAGCACGGTTGAAATTGCTAATCATTGGAGAAAACAATGACCCGGTGAGTTTTTCTTTTCGCATGGTTCTAATCATAGCTGTGGGGTGGCTATCCTTGTTCATAAGTCGTTAGACTTCAAGCTTATATCGTCGCGTGTTGACAATGAAGGCAGGTATCTGATCGTAGAATCAATAATTCAAGACACCCCTTTTCTTTTAATAAATATATATGCGCCAAATAGAGTTCTAAAGCGGTGACGTCACGTTACCATGGTGCTAAAAAAATCAGTTCTAAACAAAGGCCCAAAGCGTGACCGAATCCATACAAAATGTCGGCACTCTCGATCGCGTCGCTCATTTCTTTCTTCAGGGAAGAGCAGAAGTCTATTAAGAAGGGCGAAAACCATTACAAATCAGGTCATGTGGAGTCATTTACGTATAGTCATGGTATCTTAAGAGGAGACGTGCACGCAAGCATGCGAAACAAAGTCTACAAAGTCGCGGTGAGTGGAAAGGGTTCAACTAACACTCACTACAGTACAAACGTCGCTTGTTATTTATTTGCTGCTTTGAAATGCTTCTCAGTGAGATTTTTAGGTTGATAGCAGTTCTTTTCCGTAATAATTCAATTGTGGAATAAGTAGATGCGCAAACTTTGCCATCGATATACTTTGTTGTTAAGTTCGTTCGATGTGCATTGGTGTGTTAGTTTGTTCGATACAAGGAATTGTTCTTTTGTTTGGAGTCTTTATAAGAAGTATTTGAAAGTTGCTTTTCATGCTCATAAGCGTAGTTTTTTCTGATTTCCTAGGTTTACTTAAATAGTGAGAATGCCATAAGATCAAGTGAGTGTGAGTGTCCAAG
>NC_090887.1:31607279-31614779 GCF_036669925.1 Montipora capricornis | reverse complement strand
TTTGTAAACTACATTTTGAATCAATTGAAAAATCATTAAAACAATTGGTAAAAGGATGGAGTTGGAGAGGATTAACGCTGATTGGAAAAGTGCAAATTATTAAATCGTTGCTTTACCTAAGGTCTTGTATAGGCTGACGTTAATTTCAAGTAACAAAGAGTTTATTAAGAAAATAAACACGTTGTTATTTTCGTTTGTTTGGAAAGGTAAAGATAGAGTTAAACGCCCGGTTCTAATAAATCAAATAGAAAAAGGTGGACTTAAAATGCCTGACTTGAACTCGATGATCTCCGCTCAAAGAATCATGTGTATAAAGAAGAATCTAACCCCAAATGCAGCCAGTTGGCAGTATTTCTTGGATTTTCATTTAAGGAAGGTTGGTGGTAAAATTTTGTTTCGCTGCAATTTCAACTATTCCAAGTTATCAATAACCCTTCCTAAATTTTACAAAGAGTGCATTATGACATGGGCCTCCTTAAACTGTGTAAGCCCTTCCTCAGCCTCGGAGATTTATGAACATTTTTTTTTTTATGGAACAATAGGTTCATTTGCATTGAATCCCACTCAGTTTTCAACCAAAAGTTAACTGATGATGGTATTATAACTGTTCGGAACCTCCTCGACTCACATGGCAATCTTAAACAGCTTTTTTACCTACAACATGCACACCTCTCACCTATTGATCATTATTTCCTTTTCATTCTCTTTTGTGCCATCCCGGAGGAATGGCGTAGATTGTTAAAGACAAATGAGAATGCAGCTCTTTTACACGATTGTTATGCAGATTTGGATAGTTTTTCACTACACCTTGATGTTGAAAAGATTCAATCGAAACTATTGCATGAAAAGTTTTCTTCTAAAATCTCTTCTAACCCTACCTCTATGAAAAAATTCAACGAAATGCTCAACACAAAGACATTTGAACTAGACTGGGAAGGAATATTTTCTTTGCCTTTTAAAATAACGTTGAATACAAAGTTAACAGAATTCCAATATAAAGTTCTTCATAAAATTTGTTATACAAACATTATGCTCTTCAAATTTGGTTTAGCTGGCTCCCCTTTATGGAGACATTGAAACACTTCTTTTTTTACTGTAGTAAGGTTAGCACCTTTTGGAATGAGCTAAACATTCTCCTCAAATCGCAAAAGATAATCTCTAAAAACTTCCATATCCAAGGTATTTTATTTGGGCTTTTTTCTGCGGATAATGTTGATGACAATATTCTAGTTAATTACATACTTGAGAGCAAATACCTTATTTTTCGTTCGAAATTAAGCCAACCGTTTCCCACTATTGCCCTGTTAATATCAAAATGCAAAATAATACACCAGATCGAGCGTTTTATTGCGAGGAAAAATAACAAACTCCACTTTCATAATAAAAAATGGCATCAATTTTTACCCATAATGGAGCATGAGCTATCACCTCCAACCCCCAACTTAAACTAATACTGTAGTATTGTAATATGTTGAAATGTGTATAGTGCGTATAGCTTAGATGTGTAGTGCAGTTTTGGATGTTCTGTATTTATTATAGATAGGTAGCGTAGTTTCAATATTTCGCTCCGATGTATAGTTTAAAATTAACATGTCAACTAATAAAAAAAAATAAAATAAAATAAAATAAAAACAACAATTGCAACTGAGAATCTCTGTCAACCCTTGGAAAGACAGGAAATCCCACGACAAGTACAAGGGGATGTCTATGTATTCTCCAGTCACTTAACACCCAAGGAGAAATTAACAGTAACCAAGCTAGCTGCCCCGTGTCCCAAAGGACACGGGGGTGAAGTGAAGTGAAGCTATTAGTATTTCTCCTCCGAGATTTTCAGGACTAATTTACAATGCTTTATGGGGGACATTAGCGAGACCACATATTAGGCAGTTTACAATTTATTTTAGGCAGTGAAAGATGCCACCCGCCGGATAAGGTCAGACCACAACACAGACCACAACACTCTTATCGAAAAGTGAGTGGGTTCTTTAACGTCCCATACAAGCACTTAAGATCCTGAGTGTTAGACCGGCCGGAGTCGAACTCACGACCTCCCGCATGACAGCCCGGTGCTCAACGAAATGATGGGTGGATACAAATCTGTCATCATCATTTGCATGATGGCGTCACTCGCGGTGTGAATTATGGTTGTAGTAGTAAAGGCCGCCAAAGTTTAAAAAAATGGCAGCAACTGATGCGAAAAGACATGAAAACAAGGACATTCAAGGCCACTCAAAGTCCGAAAAATTCAAGAAGAAAATTGTTTGACTGAAGCCGATGTCCCAGGGGCATTGATATCCTTCAAAAATAAGGATCCTGAAATCTTTCATAATGAACAACTTAAACGTTGGTTTAAAGTGTCGTGGCGCTAGTGTGGGTGGGAATCGAAGAGAATTACTTGCAAGGTTTGTAGTTTTGTCAGTATTTTCCTGTCAGTATTTTAAGAATTAAAGCGATTTTCTTAGGCTCGAGCTGTGTCTTTGACTTTAATAGAATATAGGATTATCCGGTATCTGGCCATGACAAGAAAATCGTCGATCCAGATGGAGGGATAAATTGTCGTAGACTTCGACTTGAGCGCGAGCTTCGATCACAACAAACCAGCGATAATCTTCCCAAGAGAGTTACACGGCCCAGCGATTATCCTTGGAACAAATGCCTCCGTTTTAGCATTGTCATTTGTTTGCTCATTTAGACGGAGAAAGCAAGCATGAAGGTTACGCTCTATATAAAGCCGAACATGTGCAAAAGTTAAAGTTCAACCACACGACAGATGAAAAATTCTGTGTTTTTGAAAGCCGTGTAAAGGCGTCCATGACTAGAAACAAACTATACAGGACAAGAGTGTCACTAAGCAAGCAAACGGCTCAGGTGAAGTCTGGGGCATGTAACTGTAAAGCGGGAGCTAATGGTCGATGTAAGCATATTGGCGCATTGCTGTACAAAATACTCTATTTTACTGAAAGAGAAGTGAATGAAATACCACCTGACCTTACGTGCACTGAAAGACCACAACAGTGGCACATACCACACTCTAATTCTTCAAAGGACGAACTAGTTCTATTGGATGAGTTATTAGTGATTAAGAATAATTATGAGGCCGATAAACAGAGGAAGAAAAACGAGGTAAGGACTCAGAGCAAAGTACGATGCTGCACCCTCTTTTGCCCGAGGAAAAATCATTGAACATCAAATGAGGACTTGAAAGCAGAAAAAACAAAGAACCGACCAATGCTTATTGATTTGTTAGAAGGGAATGAATTCAAGCCCATGGTCACTCAAGACATAACACTAAGGGAATATCGAGACAACATACTGAAGGATCATGATTATTGTTGTCATTCAAACGGAAAACGTCCAAATGAAATGGGGGATGCAGATAGTAGTATTGATATTCCTTGCAAAATCATTTAAAGGGAAAGCGTTATTGAGCCAATCGATACAAATTTTAACAATCGATTTTGCTTGCAATTGTCTCATTGTGAAGCTGTCCAAATTGATGCTCCTGACAGTGAGCGATCTGTTACTGAAGATGACAACCAAGAATGTGCAGAATCCCTTCCGCCCGAGAACGCTTGTTGTTGTTTAATTTGACTTTTAGGTTAAATTTCCTCAAACCGGTTTATTTCTTTTAAACCAGTTTGTTTTTTGTTTTTTTTGTTTTTTCAAACCAGTTCACGTATTGAACTGGGGTGCAGGGATGGCGCAGTGTTAAGAGCACTTGCCTCTCACCAATGTGGTTTAGAAGTGCCTTTGAATGATTAGCTTCAAACAGAAAGTGTTGATCATGGTCACGATAATGCATTTAGACCTAAGCACTGCGTCAGTTTGAGTTTAGGGTTGTCAATATGAAATTGAAGTTTGTTTTCAGAAGGTTAGGGTTAGGGTCATAAAATGGGTTGGTATTTAGGCCTAGTAAGCGGATTTTTGACTGGTTAACCAAGTAATGCGGTTTGGGTAACAGACACCGTCCAGTAAAGTAACCAATTGTATAGATTCATTTTATGTTTCAAATTTAATCTGAATACAAGTAATAAAGATGCAGTCAAAACAAAGTGTTGTTACTTCATTTATTTGCAAACTGAATATTGTTAGCTTGCTTGCAAGCAGCCGTGAACGAAATTTCTTTGCAATAATGGAGTGTCACATTCCTCGAAGTGCAAGCATATAATCTTAATGCTTCCTTGTAGAGTAACAATTTTAGCGTAGTCTTTCCTAATCTCCATTATTTTGCCCAACAGCATATTCGGGTGTACAGGACTCGTTTTCTCTACCCTGTCTATTTTGATTGCAACCATGTCATTGATCTTGAAAGGTGCTTTCCTTGACTGTCTGGTTTGACTGTCTGGTTTGTCTTGGTAAACAAGGACTGCTTTGGAATGTGCACTACGTTGCGACTATAGTACTAAGAAAACAGATAAATTTTTAGAGCGTAATTATAAGATCTAAAAGATCTTCTTGTCTCTGTGTCAAATGTGCAGTTTCAAGGGTTAAACTTGAGTCGAAAATATAAACAGAGTTTAGCGGTGTTTGAAACGTCATTTCAATGACAAATTAAAGAATACATGGGCAAAACAGATATCTACAGGGAGAAAATGACTTCTAGAAAGTTCTGAAGGTAAACTGATTTTTAAAATTCGCGGTTTCAGTCAGGCTTTGTGAAAATAAGTGGCTTCCAAGACAATGACAACGACAAACAATTTACTAGCACCATCAAATAAAATGAGAAGAGTGGTAGGTACAGGTTACCTGGAATAAGGAACCTTACAGAGTTTAGTGCTACTTCGAAAAATTATTGTCTCATCCATTTTGAATTTCAGGGGTGTAGAGAAAGATGACTCTGAATTTATAGACATCAGCATTGGAGAGTATTGGCTTGAAACCTCGCTGCGTATGGCGTTTTATCAGGCTGGATTTGCCAAACACTATGGTAATAGTGACCTCAAGCTTCTCCCATGTCCGCTTGGAACCTTTGTTAATATTTCTAACACCAGTTCTCGGTGCATAGACTGCCCGGCAGGTAAGCTTGGATATGTATCACGCATTAAATTAGCTTATTCATAGATTAATTTCCATGTGGTTAGTGTGTTAAAAAAACATTACAAAAATCAAATACGAACAACCGATTTAATTAATGTGCGAGAGTTGTGCCTTGAATGTACAATGTGTAATCATGAATTTAATATTAATTGTATCGAAGTTCCCAAACGAGAAGTTACTAATGAGCGTGTTTAAAACATTCAGTCATGACCTTAAAATTCGCTTGATTAATGGTGCACTACTAAGTTCCCCGTACGATTAATGATTATCCCCATTTTCCCTCGGGTCTGATCTTATGCTTGATACTGTTTGTGTGGGGACTGGGTTACTGTAACCTGTATACTCATGATTTCAAGAAGCCATTAATTGATCCTCACTCTCCTGATGGGCTTCCCTGTTCTGAGTAACAGACCCCGTGTAGAAACTCTACATGGCACTCCAATCTTAACAACTTTATCCACTTGCCCAAATCATCATCCACGGTGGTACACTTATATTACTATTATTATTACTATGTCCAATATTGAAAACACAGATCTGACATAAGAATCTGGGATGTCTCGCTTGGAAGCAGGCGACAACAAGTACCCAAAGGTTTCAAGAAGTGCCGACTCTTGTGTCTTATAAAGACCACTTTCATCAGGATACGTGCCGTACCCAACAATGCTGTGACCAACACTTTCCACTTTTTTTCAGAGCACATTCCATAAATGGGCGAGTCCGCACTTTTGTTCATATGATACTCGTTGTAAGTACACAAATCAGTCCCTTAGTGCAACCCTTCAGATCACCTTTCCTTAGCCACTGCCAAGATTAGGCAAGATCCGCCTCCTCCATTTCCTTGAGATATTGACAATGTAAGAGCCTTTATTTCTCCCCGGTTTGCTCCCTTTTAAACTGCTCCGGCTCTACAACGTCATTAAGTTTAAAATTTCCGTGAACCTTCCCCATTTCAAGCATCTCTTCAGTGCTTATATTTATATACCAAGCAAGACTATTTTCTTCAGCCCTAACACAGCTCTCAACACTTGTATAAGTCCTTTTCACCTTCCTTCCTGCTTTCAAACAGCCTTAGGGTTCAATTCTTTGTTCATAGTCATCAACTTGCGTGTGCGCTGATCCAAGCTCTTCAGTTTGTTATTTCTTCGTGCAATAGGACCACCACCGTACCTAATAAGTGACGTTGCCTAAGTGTTGATCGTAAACAACAACAACAAATTGTTTACTTTGATGTTCCCAATTGTGTACCTTGCCTTCACTGGCTCAAGGACTCTAGACAATGAAATTATGCATTTTTTGCTATTATTATTATTATTATTATTATTATTATTATTATTATTATTATTATTATTATTATCTATTTTATCACAGTCTTTGCTGGTGTTTTTGTGTGCGTCAGCCGGGCCCAAACCATGCACCTGGGGCATCAGTCATGCAAGTCAATTATTTTGGTTCATAAACTAAGGACCTTTCTGAGGATTCGCGCAGATCCCAGCATGCAGATATTTTGAATCTCTGTCACAGTTGCTCTCTCTGATACTTTCCTCATGTTTTCTATCACCCCCTTATTTACTGTGCCAAGTGCACGAACAACCACAGGGATCACTGCGGTTTTCATTTGCCACATTCCTCGTATTTCTAGCTCAAGGTCTTTTCTAGCTCAATGTTTCTATCTGATGGGACAGTCATGTCAATCAGGTTGCAGGTGGAACGCACTGAATCTTTGACGATGATGTCTTGTTTATTTGCTGTTATAGTTCTATCAGTATTGACTGGCATGTCCCACATGATGGTGATGTTGTTGTCTTTATTGTGCGCCACAGTCTCTGGCTCGTGTTGGTACCATTTGTCTGTTATCTTGATATCATGATCTTTACGGATGCTCCAATGCAGATATGCTGCAGCATTATTGTGCCTGGAGATGTACTTTTTTCTGGCTAATACCTCACATCCAGATACAATTTGGTCCACTGTCTCTTCATGTTGTGAATACATTCTGCATGTGCTCTCCACTTGCTGGCCACAGATTACTTTCTGGTAGTTTCTGATGTTTGTTGCCTGGTCTTGAGCTGCCACAAGTGGTTCCTCTGTTTCTCCTTTCAGATTACTTGACAACCATTTGTTGGTGGTGACTTTGTCTACATGAGGCTTCTCTAGGAGCTTTGGATACTGGCCATGCAATGCTTTGTTTTTCCACTTTTCTTCTTTCATTGATTTCATCTTAAACTTAAACAAGTGTTTCAGGGCTTTAGCATTTTCTGAGGCTGATTTATCTTCTCTGTTCTCAATCTCTGGCATTGTTAATTCCCTTTTGAACCTATTAGCATTCTTGGTTATTGAATTTTTGGCTTTAGATTGTTCATGTTGAAGCACCTGCTTTGGAGATTGCCCTTCTTTGCGCTTCAGATGGTGATCGAGCCCTATTGTTGCTGTTTTGAATGCTGTTTCTACGTTAATCAGGCC
>NC_090887.1:31592279-31602279 GCF_036669925.1 Montipora capricornis | reverse complement strand
TGATTATAACTGGGATTGTTTCAGTTTTCCATTGCCACTTTCAGCTTGTGTCAATCTCTAGGTCCTTGTTTTTCGACCTTTTCAAATGAACTTCAATGATGTGTTTTGCCCTGATGGTATTGCCATATTGGTAAATAAACAGCTCCTTGTTTTGTGGTCTTTAATCACCAAATCTGTTCTATTAGTTTAAATATCTCTGTCTGTATGAATGGGCATATCCCGCAGTATCGTGACATCGCCATCCTCAGTGTTTCTGATTTGTGTTCACACCATTTTGTTGTTACAGCTTTTCTAGTGTATAAGCAGTTCCAAGGAGAACGATCTCCCGAATCTCTTCTATTCAGATGTTCCCATATTTTCTCAACTTTTACCGGTATCGGTATGTCCCAGAATATAGGGGCTACTTCGTTTTTGGTCACTGTTAGTGGTAAATGTGTGCAATATTTGATTTGCACCTTGATGTTGTAGTGCTTTCAGATCACCCGATGGAGATACAGACCACTTCCATAAAAGGCGACTACCTCCCCTCATTTTGAAACAAATATCCTGTGAAATTTGCTCGTCGTAGCGAGGCTAGAAAGGCTAATTAATATTAAACCAGAAGAAACTTTTATGTGGTCTGCATTATGAAAGAGGTCGCCGTATTATTTGTTATGCTTTTGTATGTACTCTATGTTGGCGAGTTTCGCAGATCCTGAGACAATGGGCAGTCCACTTTCTCTTGACACTGATTCCAGATACTTCACGTTGTATTAGTGCCGTCTTTCAGGATCTTATTTCGCTAATAATTTGTATTAAGGTATTGATCGTAAGAGCAATGATAATGGTAATGATGATACCTTTATTATTATTATTATTATTATTATTATTATTATTATTATTATTATTATTATTATCAATAGTAGTTATTTAGAAGTAGCAGTATGTTTTTATGTTGCTTTGTTCTCTCATTACGTATATTTCTCTATACGAAAGGGTACATATACCATGATATATTTTAATGCTCCACAGGTGGTTATTACTCAGACAATATGGCTTTTGTCAGTGGCAGTTGCCGGAGGTGTCCAAATGGCACTTTCGTCCACAAAAATAAAGCACCTGGAAAAAGTGTTTTTGAATGCAAGTCTTGTCCTGACGGTAAGATACTAGAATATAATAACACGTAAACTAACTCCTGCAATGTAGGCAAAAGTGAACAATGCAAAATCCTTTTAATTTAGCATGAGGAAACTTCCAGTTACAGAACAGGTTTAGTTAAGAAGCTTTTGTCAATTATAGCACTTTTATCAAATCAAGAAGACTAAGGTAATGGTAATGAATTTATATAGCGCATTTTCTATTAACATATTCAAATGCGCTTTACAAGCAAGTGACCGATGGGTGAGATCGGACATCAGCATATACAAATTAAAGAAGAGCTTTTTTCGTCAAACGTTGACGTTTTAATTTCCTCTCACAAAAGGTGCTTACTAGTTCATCGTTCAAGATTCAAGGACGTGGAAAGAAAAAGTGAAATTACACGTATCTTTGAATAAGCCTATGTATGTAAAAAATGTACACAATGGTGTGTATTACAGCCAACATTCGTATGACTTTGGCATTGCTAATAACTCTTAAACTCTTAGAGTTAAAAACCTTCCGAAGACATCAAAGGATGCATATGTTACTCAAGGCTATGCACAAGCTGTAATATGGAGCGAAGGGTTCTAATGTAAGCTTTTTTCTTAGCAAGAGAAAATGGGATTGACGCAAAGGTTGTGGTTAGAGGGCTGGTCACTGGCAAGAACCAAAAAATTTCGTCTACGTTTAATTTAATCCACTAATGATAGGTTCTTATATATGTTCTTCATTATTTCCATTTCACTTTTAATTGTCTTTCCGTTGTTTTGGATATAGTTGTTTGGCTTTCCCATCCCTCCGCATTACTATGTACTCCCCAGCCAGTAGGGTTTTTTTATGTTTTGCTGTGTTTTGCGCTGTATCTCTGTTTGTGGTTCAATTTTCATGTTTCAGTGTCTGTTTTTCTGGCTAGCGTTCTCATTTTTATTCACGTCTGTAGGATGCTTCGTTTTTTCTTTGCATATGAAATCCACTTTGGCACACCTTTCCTTTAACGACTTACTCAACGCATGAATTAATAATTTGTTCTTTGAATGCAAGGGATTTTTTCTAAAACGCTGAAAAGGAGTGAAATCTTTCGATGGTTAAAAATGAATACATGCGCAATTAGCCTTTTACAAGAGGTTCATTATACTAAAGATAAAAAAACGTTATGAACCACAAAATGTGGGTATCCTGCTATGTTCAGCGGCTTCTCTAGCTCTAGTGTTGGGTTTGGGTATGTTGCCGCTAAAGTCCATTCTCAGGTTAAATCCATTTTTACTAAAAAAAAAATAAAAGGATAATTAATGATAGACTGGGATAACTTTTGCAAAAGTGAATTTGTGTAGGCAAGTTCAAGGAAAAGTTGATAAACACACTTTTCCTCATGAAAATTATACGCTGAACACGAACAATTCCTCACCAAGCTTGAATATGCCATTTTGACCTTCAAATCAGCCAATTACATAATCATACATATTTAAAGACAAAAGCGAGGCTACATGTTGTGTCACGTTACAGAACACTCTAAAGAGGTTTACACTTCATTTAAATCCACAAGTAATATAGGTAGCATGTCTGTAATGTGTTTGGTGGGTACTGCATGGTAATTACGTGATTTTTTAGTTTCACGTGACTATTGAAAATTACAATTTTCCCGGCCTGATTACGCGGGGAGAAGTGCACGCGGTTGAACAGTTCATAAACGAACTTGAAGTTATCTTAAGACGTATAATAGGGATTGTCGTTTACTTGAGTTTGGAATATTGACCAATCATCTTAAAAACAAGCTAGATATCTTTTGCATCGAAGAGAAAAAAGTCTTGAAAAAAAATTCTTGAAATCGGAGACATTTGTGGGGCGCCTGATCTAAGCATCTTCAGAAACACTGGGGCACCAACAGAACATTCTTAGTATTTGACTGAGTTGTCCTCTTCCTACAGGAGCAGAAACCAGATATTTTATCAGTTATTTGAATCATACTATGTGAAAAAAGATACTGAGAGATGCTAAAATATTTAACTGTGCTGTACCATTCACTTTTCTTGGTTTTCAACCTCTCAATTAACATCATTTGTGCAGTGGCTGTCTTCACTACTTCTGCATTTACATGCTTTTGTGCATGGCAGTCCTACATTCTGGCAGCTACACCTCTTTGATTTGAATCCACAGCTATTGGGTACGGATGCAAGAGACATCAACTTGGGTACCATCTTGGAATCATGATTTAGTTTTGTCTAACCCATAGTCTATGGAAGTGGGAGGGTGGGGTTTTTGTTTCCATACCATTGCTTGGATGTGTTGCACCTCTAATATGCCATCGCGCTGCATCACTCGTCAAGGCAGAGCTTCTGGTGACCGGCATCTAACAAACAACGTTTCGCGCGCTTCATTGAAGTTCTCGCCATCTATAACGTTACATGAGGATAAACTTTCCTGCGGAATCCGTTTGGGAATGATCCAAGTCACCATTTCCTTGCTAGATTTTCCAGTAGCATGTGTTGTTGTACAAATGTCTTCCATGCCGTTGTTTTTCTACAGCCAGCAAAGAAGGACACTGGAACACTTTGACTGCATTTTGAATCCTCCACCAACAATGACGGTCTTATTGACTGGAGCTCCTGCGATAAACTTTTCTGACATAAGGCCCGCTAGATCTGCCTTGTTTTAACCAAGAGCCAAAAATGCTGACCAGGACTAAGGAAGAGGTACTGAGACAACTTCAATAACTCTTCAAATGGGTGTGTGACCCATTTAACGCTTCTTTCCAGATGGGCACTTGATTGACGTTTCCCTTTATCTGTGAAATATTATATCAATACGATCAAACTCCTTTCCAGAAACAAACAAACACCGCTTTCACAAATTTATCCACGAGGTCGTCGAATGTCTTGCACTCTGAAGGGCTTCACAGTACCATGAATAATACTTGACCATCAACTACCAGGGTCGATCGTCCAATGATTGGTAAGAACACAGGACGTTCTGTGCCACTTGACAATAGCACCATCATCAGGGAAGTATTGTTTGTATTGTTGTTTGTTCATTGACATTGAAAACATCTGTCTGGCGCAGCAGCTCAATCACTTTCCTCTCGTCGGCATTATCCCGCAGTTTCCTTGACGGGTCAGACTCGTTGCATATTATCTAATCATTCGTAGTAACAAGAAGATGGTTCATCTTCCTTGTTAATTCAGTAATGTGTGCCCGAAGGGTACACGAGAGATTCTATCTCCAGAGCGCTGCTGTCATCCTTGTAATACCAACCATTTCTTTTCCTCTCTTCTCGGTACCAATATGTCACTCATGACCTTGATCGCGATCGACCTGATATCCACACTGAGTGTGGAACAGACTAGGGGCAGATCTTTTAAAACTCATTCCTTCTTCCATTATTTTTAACTGTGTGATCTGTGACAAAATCTGCCATAGTCACACAGACAACTAGCTTGAGTATTAGCGGCCAGGCAACTTTAACTATCTGACTAGGCTTCCTGTGTAGGAAATGTAATTTGACAGCAAAAGCTCTTAATTTAAAATTGAGAATTTTGAATGAAACAATTCCCGATAAAAACTTTGTGATTCTCTTACTGTTATATTCTCAGTGCCTTATCTTATTATTTTTTTAAGTTCATACTCGAGTCGATTGCGATAACATTATTCCAACATGAATCGCTGAATTCCGTTCCTATTAGTTAAAACTGATTTTTCAGTTAAAACTCAAAATCAAGCTTGGTAAACATTATTTTCGTGCTCAGCACGTAATTTTAATCTAAAAAAGCATGTTTAGGAACTCTCCCTTGAGTTTGTCGACATTTGTTTAAAACACCAGGCTTACTAGAAATTTTTCCCTGTCTATGATTGGTGATCCTCATTTTACCTAGGTTGAATACGCACTCAGGTGAATCGAAGAAACTTTTTTAGAGCCTAAAGGAAGCCTAAAGAAAAAAAAAGGGTCAGATTAGGATTAGTTTTGGATATTATACATGGATATCAATTGACTTATTATGACTTATTATAGCGATACTCACCGTTACGTCACCTATTGTCATTAATGTGTCAACCAGAGATATATTGGCTTTTGATACAAAGGATTATTTTTTTACTGTGGTTGGCAAAATTTAAATAACAAACGAATTGTTTATAAAAAGTGAAGTCTCCTATACAAAAGTAAGTTCTAGTACCGGTAAGTGCATAGTACAGTTCTCTCTTCCCTTACTATGTTGTAATGTTGAGACTGAAAAGATGAGTGTATGAATTCAGAAACCGATAAGATGATACAAAACATTAGGAAGATGTGTTGAGATGCTCAAGGCAGAGCTTGAATGAAGACGGTTTGGGGGATAGATAGCTACTTCTTTAAACTAGGTAGAGTGCATATTCAACTTAGGTAAAACGAGGATCACCAATTTAACCTACAATCCTGGCCATAAAGTGTTGGGACACCTCCCGTGTACACTCTAAAACCCACGATTTCGACTACGGCCTTGACACTTAAAAAGACATCGATAGAAGCAAGTAAAATTGACCCCCCCCCCCCCTCCCCCTCCCCCTAGCAATGTTGAAAGAAAATGAAGCTATTCTGAAAACCAGGTCGGATGTGGTTAAAAAGGAAAAAGGCAAAATAGAAAGTGGTTAGACAGGATTTTTGGAACCGAACTTAATTGCTGAAAAATCATTATTATTGGAATAAGACGTGAATATCTATCTTATCGTCACTTTAGTTGAAGAACACCGTTCTTGGAGGCGAACATTTCTTGAAACGTGGCTATTCTGAAGCTATTGTGAAGGTTTTCTCCTATAAGATTTTCATCAACATTGACATGGGGGAGGGGGCACAGGCATGTTTACACGGTCTTGGTCTTAATTAAGAGAGGCTGCCTGTGAAGTCATCTGCTGTGAACTGTCCCAACACTTGTGACCAGGATTGTCTGAAAAGGAGTTGTTTTACAAATGTTTGCAAACAGCAAGAAAAACTGGACGATGATGCTCTATTTATGAAGGATAATTGATAACAATTTTTTTTCTTCACTGATTAACGTAGAAAGAGGCCTGTGCCTCGCTCATGCAAAAAATGCAAAAAAATGACGCGCGCGTAATTAATGTTGCAAACGTTGAGAAAGGTTTTAGACAGAAATTTTGTGTTCGCCACGCCAAAAAGGCGTTTTCCTACGTGCTTTTTTGACGTTTCAAAGGAGGAGATGGTTTTTTAGGGAAAAAAAATTTCACCAACTGATGCTAACGTGCGCCTCTGAAAATATCAGAAGTTATCCTTCGGAAGAATTGCAGGTGAATGTGGCTTATGGAAGTCTACCGTAGCGAGATTGTGTAGCGGTAGGAATCATTCTGCACGTACAGGAAGGTCAGTGAAACCTGAAAGCAAAGGACGGCCCAGGAAAATATCAAAGCGCAGAATGCGCAAACTTTTAGGAACATTGAGAAGAAGATTTTCAAGATGCTTCAATTAAAATTGTTGTATTTACTGGCAAGCTCGAAAAAAAGGGTTAATCACTGAAAACCACTTCAAACTGCACCTACATTTGAACTATTAAATTCTAAATTTAATTATCTAAACGTGTTTCTGTAAATGATTCAGGAAAATAATTGCGATTGTGAATGACAGAATAGAAGCCTCTAAATGGCACCGCACCTTACTACAGTACAGTTCGTGAATTTGTAATTGCGTACATGTTAAATAAAAATAGCACAATTTCCTGTCCCGGCCTTTAATCTCCGCCAGTCAGAAGCTCGCCCTCACAAATCGGTCGGGCATCGAAGGTATTCTTTGACCAGGCCTGTTCGAAGTTTACAGTGCTTTTAAGGCAGGGAACATCCAAGATTTCGACAACGAAAAGTGTTCGAGAAGCTGGAGAATGGGGATTGTGTCGTTTTGTACCACCTAAGTTCGGAAACTTCACTGATTTTCCAATTGGTGCCAAGGTCAAAATACGACTTTCAAATCCACTCCTATTGCAATTTCTCCTCAGACCTCGCTGATGTAAGAAAGAGCAAGTAAAATTCCTCAAGATCAATTGAAATTACTGCTGAGTTTATTGGTGGCAAAACGAGGGGGGCCGATGAGGTCGACTGAGAGCTGAAGCAGCCGAAGATTTTGCAGTGATTTTGTTGACGATTCGCCGGTTGAATTCAAACTCACATTGATCATTTAACCACACACTCAAGCTCGTATCATCTGGAAACTTCGCACAGACGTTTAAAGCATTGTTATGTAATTACTGTTTTGTTAAAATCAGTGGGATGTTTAATGCTATTTCCTTGCAACTATTAACTTCGCATATTTTTACATGAGCTACGATTCCTTTGTTCTTTTCGGGGGGAATATATGACATAACCCCCAAATCAACTGTCTGAAAAGCTGGGTGCCGCTTTGATTGTTTGAAGGGAAGAGCCGTAATAATGAACAGCTAATTTAAATGCGAGGGGATTATGTGTTAATATGCAAAGGAGATAAGTGACTTATATTAATACATAGTCCCCTCGCATTTAAATTAGCTTTTCATACAATTGCTAAAATTGAACTGAGCAGTGTTTTCTTTTGGGGCACGTTCGCGGATTTGCACAGTGTCTTTAAAATTCCACTGTTTGGCCAGCTAAAGCTAATAGTTTAAAGTGACTTTTTCGTCGCTGTAGCCTTCTTGGTTTCGTAAACTCCCTTATGTTTCCTTTTGTAGTTTGTGTAGCCATAATTTTCTTGTGGATTATATTGGCTACTCAAACTGCTTGCTGTAGATGTGCTTCATTTTGCTGATCATTCGCAATTGGGTCTCTGAGCGAGTTCCTCTTCACAACCTTGGGAACTGGGTGAAGTTATAGCAACATGAGAGAAACGAATATTCCTGCTTGGGCTGATTGAATGATTCGCCTATAGACCAAGATCCTCGATACTTTCAGTGGCCATTGTCTCGCTCAGATTTACTCGCGTTTCATCATTAATATTTTGCCACAGGTGTTCATTCCCCCTCGAAAACGGAATAGATCAAAAGCTGTCTTCTCTCTTCTTGATTTATAAAACAAGCATCTTAACTTGCAAAAAATAGAGCTTGACATTCGAGGCGCGGTCCTTGAATATATGAATTGTACAACAAGAGAGGTGACATAAATTGCTGGGAATGTGATTTGGTCAACAAACAAATTGATGCTAATTGTTAGCGACTTGACTGTAAATTGTGAGACTTGCTTTATTTATTAGCGGATTTGATATTTTGTCACAGACGGCGTAGCATAGGTGCATCTGATGTTGCAAAAAATGGAGTGTCTTTCGTAAGCTCTAAATCGCGGGTCGATGAATTCTTTGGAAGAGGCGGGTGTACAGACGGAAACTTGGAAGAGTCAATTAGACTATAAATTATGAGATAAACCGTCCGTTGCCTCTCACATTGCAGCTCGTTTATCCTTGTTTTCACTCCCAGACAAATCAAGTCACGTTTTATTGTGATATACGCTTAGCCTTTGTGAAAAAAGATCACCAGCTAGTTTACAGGTATAACACAAAAAATAATAAACTAAAGTTGAGAAATAAAATACCTTCAACAAGTAGCTAAAAAGATATGTTTAAAATTTAAAATTGAAATCTATTTACAGGACTAGATATAACTAAGACTAATTAATAATTACAAGATATTTATTTACGATTGTATCAAACCTGACAAATCTAATTTTCTAGTAGTATTTTTAACAACCTTAAAAGACCGAATAGTTCTGAAAAAGTCAGGTCTTGAGTTCCATAATTTTGGTACCGTGAACCTTCTCCATTTTTAACATAGATAGATAGATAGATAGATAGATAGATAGATAGATAGATAGATAGATAGATAGATAGATAGATAGAGATAGATAGTTTTATTGAAATTACCCTTGCAGCCCGAGGGCTGAATTACGATAATTTTTACAAATATAAAAAGATTAATTAATTGTAACCATAAATTATATAAAGATAAATTAAGAAAGTTATTTGATAAGAATTTAACAATACTAAAGCTATTATTATGTAAACACAAAATTACAATTAAGAAAACAGCTGAAATTATTCAAAATCAGATCATTTAATATATATGAGTTGCAAAAAAACATGTTATCGGCAATGGCTTACAATAAAACTGTCTCTGAAACGATTGGTTTTAAAACGCGGGACTTGGAACTTGCGATTTTTCCGTGTACGCAAAGTGCAAGAGTAGGGTGGCGGAAGGAGTGAATGAAGCTTGTGATTATTGTTATTACATATGCCTTGAAACATTGAGGTACCATTCGCCTCTCTCCTGGCATACAAGGTAGGTATGCTAAAAACTTGTAAAGCTTGTCTATAAGATAACTCGTTATTGTTTATTATGCGTAGTGCCCGATTCTGCAGGCCCTCTAACTGATCGGAGAGATATTGCGGTAGAGTAGTATGGAAGACTGGACATGCATACTCTGCAACTGGCCGTTTGCAAGTGGTGTAGAAGCTCAGAAGGTCATTAGTTGGCACTTTCGCGTGCTTTAATTGCCTAAGAAAGTAGAGACGCGTTGCGACTTTCTTACATATCATTTCTATGTGCACGTTCCACTTCAAATCATTCGATATCATAACACCTACTAATTTAGCGGATGAAACAATCTCAATGTTCGTATTATTGAAAGTCATAGGCTCTAAAATACTCTCTGACTTTGTGAATGATATTCTAAGTTCCTTGCACTTCGATTCATTCAACTCGAAACCATCAGCTCGTACTTTGTAATAAATTCGTCAACGCGCGACTGCATCAAGCTGATTCCGTTCTTTTCCACAAGCTCAGCGAGGGTTGTATCATCTACATGCTTCCAGATGTTCGTATTCGCCACACTCAGGTCATTGATCATAATCAGGAATAATCAGGGGCCGAGTTTAGTCCCCTGAGGAACA
>NC_090887.1:31559779-31587279 GCF_036669925.1 Montipora capricornis | reverse complement strand
GCACCGGAGCACTGGTGCGCGATGACGTCGTAGCTAACCAAAATTTCTCGCATCGATAGATTACCATATTTTCTTTACCATGGTGTTCCGGATGCACGTCTTCGGCACGCAGAGCTCAACTAAAACGATATTGAGATTGTGCATTGTCTTTTAAAGTGGAATATACATTTCAGTAAAGCAGAAACTTAAGACATCTGCCTTCTGAGTGCGTCGTTAGCAAGAAAATTCCAACAAGTCTTTCATTGGGCCAAGGCTGAGGATTCTCTGGTATCTTGGAATGATTTAAGAGGATTTAAATGCGGTTGCTTATATGTTGCATTTGTTTTTCCGGCTTAGTTTTCCAGTAAGAATGTTAGCATAATTAAAGCCTTGGTGCAGAGAATCCTTCTTCAGAGACTAAAGCTCATTTGGGAGAACAGTTTGATTATTTGTAGGATGTAAGGACTTCACGGTTTCCCTGATTTAATATCCTCGTGTATGAGGTAGTCGCTTGCAATCTGTTTAATCTTAATCTTTGCCTTCCTAAACAAAATGCCATGGTCGATGGTGCACTTTTACAAGGTTTGCCATGTCAACATACATACGTTAACGTGAATGTTATCGACGATTTCGGAGGAAACCAGGAGATAGGAGAAAAATCATTTTCAAAATCAAAAGCCAATTGACAAGAACTCCAGTTTTCTTTCTCAACATTTGATTTAAACTGCTTTTTTGTCGTGTGATCTGATTTGAAGTCTTCTCAATGAGCAGCACACTCACGCTAAGCCAGATAAGCAAGACTTTAAATTAGGTGACTATCATTACGATTTATGCACCGTTATGAAATAAAAATATCGATGTTATATTTTAACTACATGATAAAGTACAATGCATGACGTGCATTACTTATATTTTGCCCATATGCCTGGATATGAAAAGTTATCAGTTTGTCCTTTGACCATTTCCAGATTTTTAGCTGTGTTCTTTCCATTTACGTATAACTATTCTTTTTTTAATAAAAATAAGTATGGATCATAACTTAATCAGCGGTGATATCAAGCCTCATATTTCGAGGAAAAGCTAGTTTTATTCAGGGAGAAGATGGGGCTGGAGAACATGAAGCACAAGTGGAAAACGCTGCTAGGCCTTAACATACTGTCACAAAATTCCTTTTTGTTTCGCTCTTGTTCTCTGTTTCGTTAGCTGCATAGTTTATTCCGTTCGTGTTAATTATTTAGTGTTAAGTTGGTATCGTAGTCAAACGTAATTAGTACCTTAGAAATAGTTTGTAAGTTTATTTGTTCTCTAAAGTCTCCTTTGTGAAAATACAATTGTAACTATAGGATTGTAAGTGTCGTGCATGTCTAAACAATAAGTTTGTCAGTAAGTGTTAATTGTAGAATAAACTATTATGTAAAGATATCAATGTAAGTAACGTGTTGTACGGGTGTGGCGAACAATTGGTTGACGGAAAAGGCACAGAAAGAGAGAAGGGAGAGTGAAAAGAGATCACCGCTAAGAGTCATTTGTGGGAGCTGTTTGAATCAAAGACAAAATCCATTTGTTCGCAGCAGCAGTGGCAACAGCGCGGAGATAAGCAACGAGTAGATGGTACAGAAGTGAAAGCGACGGGAAGAATTAATGCAAACGTGTGGATGAAATTGTCAAGGAACAGCAGTTTGTTGGTTTGTTTGTTTGTGGGCTTGACTTTGAGAGGAACTGTGTAGAACCGATCTTTTAGCTTAATTTGTTTACCTATTTTAGTTTTAAGGCCTTTTGTAATAGCAGTACCATTACATAATTTAGAGTAAGTAGCTTTAGTAACCGTTATACTTGTAGTTAAATTATATCTAAAATTAAAAGTCGTAAGCGTTTTCTTAAAATTTATGGTTGTTTGTTGTGCGATTGTGGGAAGGTATTTGGGTGTAGTTTTTTTGCGTTTCGTTAGCGTTTTGTTTCTATTCCTGGGCCATCAGGACACACGTCACACATACCTTACAGTTTAAATATCCATACTTAGGCTATGGTATTTAGGGATGGAAATTGATTCAGGTTCGTGTAAGTTTTGAAAATTAATATTTCAATTTCTATACAATGCTTACACCGTATAGGTTGCATCTCAGTAGAAGACATGAACATTCAAAAGATCAACGAACCTGGCTTTGCAAACGTTTTGCATCAATATGAATCATTAATAAATGTATAATAATACAACAACGTCAATAGCAATAATTTAATAATAATAATAATAATAATAATATTATTATTATTATTATTATTATTATTAAAGATGGTAGCATGTATCAGTTTTTAAGGAGAGAGGAAAACCAGAGTACCCGGGTAGAAACCAATCAGAGCAGAGCAGGGAACCAACAAACTCAACCCACATGTGACGTAAGTCTGTGAGTCGAACCCAGGCCTCATTTGTGGGAGGGAAATGTTATCACCACTGCTTTATTCCTACACCTATACACCAGGCTAAATGTAACATTGCAAAATTAAACGGTCTGTCATCATTTTTTGTAAATGGATAAGTAAGTTGGGCTGTCTGAATTCTTTTTTCTCAGGTACGGATGGAAAGTCGTTTGCCGGATTTCGAGCATGTTACTGCATGAAGGGATTCTTTCGAAAACACATGTTTGAAGAATGCGAGCCATGCAAGCAAGGATTAAAATGTGAGAATGAATCGATTAATCTTCAACAGGGTTACTGGTGGAAATGGGAGAACGATACGAACAAAGAACTTTACAAATCCTTCGGCGAAGTCTTACGCGGGAATTTTTCTGTTAGCAACAAAACCATGATCGAGTACCCAAACTCTCTTCCTCGAGCACATAAATGCCCAAGACCAGAATCATGTCTGGGAGGTACAAACTCCACTTGTGATGTTGGATATGAAGGACCATTGTGTGAAGTGTGTAGTCCTGAATATTACAAACAGTTGAAGACCTGCAAAAAGTGCCCAACAAAAACATGGATGATCGTACAGCTTTCCGTCATAGCTGTTGTAACTATTCTAATCACCGTGGTTGTGGTTTGGAGAAGCAGGAAACAAGCCAAGAAGAAACAAGATCGCTCCTTAGTTGATATAATTCTTGGTAGACTAAAGATTGTTATCGGTTTCTACCAGGTAACCTTTGGAATTCTTGATGCATTTGCGTACATCAAATGGCCAGACTCTCTCTCCCTTATTGGAAAATATTCCGAGATATTACAGCTAAATATAATGCAGATTGCCCCAATCCACTGTCTCTTTCCAAGCCTAAAAGTCAATGCTTTTGGAAGATTGTATGCTATGCTCGGTATCAATTCTGCAGTGATCATTGTGGCATTCATTATTTATGGCATTAGGAAGATGTTTTTGACCAGAAAGACCTTCGAGAGTCAAATGGAGAAAGTGAAGAAAATTTCCGAAACAAAGACATTGGCCTTCAGAACAGTCTTTTTCTTCCTTTACTTAACATATCTAAGCACCTGCTCGAAGACAGCAAAGGCTCTTCCCCTTGCTTGTCACAAACTGTGCCTGGACGAAAAAGGTGAAAAGTGCGATAAGTTTCTAAAAGATGACTTTAATATCAACTGTTCCAGCCAAGAATTCCGACGATCTGTGATTGTTGCATACTGCAGTATTTTGTACATCATGTTTCTACCTATAGCTACATTGGTGGTTCTTTGGAGACACCAAAGGTCATTGAAGAAACATGGCGACGGAGGTGACGATGAATCCACATATTCCCAGCATTCAAATCCTGAAATCGTCACAGGATTACAGTTTTTATTCTCAAATTACAACAGTCATGCATGGTATTGGGAACTTGTTGAGACAGCTCGAAAGGTGACTTTAACATCAGCCATTATTCTGATCGGAAGTGAGAGCAGAGCCTATATTGCGTTAGCTCTTGTTATGTCAGGTCTCTATGGAATGTTCTTTGCGTACAAGCGGCCTATAGCGGAACCCTTTGAGAACAAATTGATGGTTTCTTCCCTTGCTGTAACAATGGTCAACCTAGTAATAGGTGCCGTGAGTAGAATACCAGCAGAAAGTGTACATTCCTCGATGGACTCATACATGGACCATATCGTGTTCAATGCATTGGTATTCGGAGCAAATTTTCTAGTCATTGGAATTCTTGTGGGTAAGCACTATGTTCTTATTTGTAATTACTAAAGCAAGCACGGTCCATAAATTTTTGTTAATTTTTTGCAGAAAATAAACGTATTTTTGTAGTGCTCCCATGACTCTCTTTTTCTGTATCTGGAGGTTCTCATACTCAGATCGCCGAGAGTGTTGGTATTTGCACTATTTATTTTGCCCTTTGATGTGCACACCATGATTGAATTTGCCGGATCAAAGAGATTGTTGGTGAAATTTGTAGCCAACTCATAAAAGAAGCTATATATAGATGGCAAAGTTCAACTATGCCATCTGTATATAGCTTTGACCCATTATGCAAGATGTGTTGACGACAAGCATGTTATGTTCTTCTGAAAATTGCCATTAAATTTCGAAATCACTTGAAGATCTTTCAATATGAGTGGACTAAAGTCACACGAAAAAACATCCGGGCATTTTCAACCATTAGGGGAAAAACAGTCAGGTGGATTTTAATGCCCACTTTACAGCGTACTAAGCTCCGCTGTTGGGCTTTTCGTTCACTTGCGATAACATACAAACGTATCTCTTTTCTTTCTTCTTTTTTATTTTCAGTCCAGTACCTCAGGTACATTTACTGCTTTATCAAGGAGTGGCGTAAAAATCCACAATGGTCTTTTTCGTGTTGCCTAGCGTTACTTTTGCCTCTTAATGACCTCTTTAACGAAATACGAGGGATGGCGGGGAAAAATGTTCTCACAGAACAAGTGCAAACTGGTACGTTTAACGTGCCATCAGTTTCTAGTGCGATCAACGAGAGTGGGGCAGTAAGCTTTGAGCTTGCTACTATTCATGAGCAGCCGAAAGAGTCAGTTGAACCTCGATCAGTCAACATTGACTTTGAAGAAAGCGACAACGGTGACTTTGAAGAAGAAGATGCTGACAAAGTGGCATTTGACGCAAGAAAGGAGAGTGGAGCAGTAAGCTTTGAGCTTGCTACTATTCATGAGCCGCCGAAACAGCCAGTTGATCCTCGATCAGTCAACATTGACTTTGAAGAAAGCGACAACGGTGACTTTGAAGAAGAAGATGCTGACAAAGTGGCATTTGACGCAAGAAAGGAGAGTGGAGCAGTAAGCTTTGAGCTTGCTAGTATTCATGAGCCGCCAAAAGAGTCAGTTGAACCTCGATCAGTCAACATTGACTTTGAAGAAAGCGACAACGGTGGCTTTGAAGAAGAAGATGCTGACAAAGTGGCATTTGACGAAAGAAAGGAGAGTGGAGCAGTAAGCTTTGAGCTTGCTACTATTCATGAGCCGCCAAAAGAGTCAGTTGAACCTCGATCAGTCAACATTGAGTTTGAAGAAAGCGACAACGGTGGCTTTGAAGAAGAAGATGCTTACAAAGTGGCATTTGATGCAAGAAAGGAGAGTGGAGCAGTAAGCTTTGAGCTTGCTACTATTCATGAGCCGCCAAAAGAGTCAGTTGAACCTCGATCAGTCAACATTGACTTTGAAGAAAACGACAACGGTGGCTTTGAAGAAGAAGATGCTGACAAAGTGGCATTTGACGCAAGAAAGGAGAGTGGAGGAGTAAGCTCTGAGCTTGCCAGTATTCATGAGCCGCCGAAAGAGCCAGTTGAACCTCGATCAGTCAACATTGACTTTGAAGAAAGCGACAACGGTGGCTTTGAAGAAGAAGATGCTGACAAAGTGGCATTTGACGCAAGAAAGGAGAGTGGAGCAGTAAGCTTTGAGCTTGCTACTATTCATGAGCCGCCAAAAGAGTCAGTTGAACCTCGATCAGTCAACATTGAGTTTGAAGAAAGCGACAACGGTGGCTTTGAAGAAGAAAATGCTTACAAAGTGGCATTTGATGCAAGAAAGGAGAGTGGAGCAGTAAGCTTTGAGCTTGCTACTATTCATGAGCCGCCAAAAGAGTCAGTTGAACCTCGATCAGTCAACATTGACTTTGAAGAAAACGACAACGGTGGCTTTGAAGAAGAAGATGCTGACAAAGTGGCATTTGACGCAAGAAAGGAGAGTGGAGGAGTAAGCTCTGAGCTTGCCAGTATTCATGAGCCGCCGAAAGAGCCAGTTGAACCTCGATCAGTCAACATTGACTTTGAAGAAAGCGACAACGGTGGCTTTGAAGAAGAAGATGCTGACAAAGTGGCATTTGATGCAAGAAAGGAGAGTGGAGCAGTAAGCTTTGAGCTTGCTAGTATTCATGAGCGGCCGAAAGAGTCAGTTGAACCTCGATCAGTCAACATTGACTTTGAAGAAAGCGACAACGGTGGCTTTGAAGAAGACAATGCTGACAAAGTGGCATTTGATGCAAGAAAGGAGAGTGGAGCAGTAAGCTTTGAGCTTGCTAATATTCATGGGCCGCCGAAAGAGCCAGTTGAACCTCGATCAGTCAACTTTGGCTTTGAAGAAAACGAAACCAGTGACCTTGAAGAAGAAGTTGCTAACAGAGTGGACCATTTTGCAGACCCGAAAAAAACATTTGATACGCCTCTTTGATTGGCCATTTAAAGGAATTAAATTAACAGAAAACTATCGCGGACAACGGCAGTCTATTGTAGAAATATAGAACCTTAGGTCCTTTGATGATGTAACCCAACAGCGTATGAGGGTCCTAATTGATCGTCAAGTCGTTATCAGGAAAAGAATATGAAGGATTACCTTAACTAAATCATGATCTCAAGGTTTGGAAGTCTCTACAACGTGCGCTCAATTATGCCCCTCAGATTCTGTTTTGGAGATTGTTTAACGTTAAAACACTAGATTAAACTGGCCAATCCTTAGAAATTATGTCTATCCTTGACTCGGTCTTCTGTCACTAGAACGGATAAGGGAGCCTTGGATACTCTAAATCTTGTATTGGAATGCCTTACCACGTAGCATTATAGACGATAAAATGAACATGTAATTGACGACAACATAACGTTGTCTAACGGCTGAATAACGAGGCAGATCCCGGGAAAAAATATTATTGTGAATTACACGGATCACATTCTTCCAACAAACAATAGCCCCAAATCGCCAACAAGTGTGCAATTGCAACCGAACTTACACGGATATATACACAGTCACGCGACACCGTAAACCAACAGTATAAAGAACCAATAAGAGTGATATGAAGTAAATATCAAAGTGTCAGTAGTTTTTTTTCTTTTTCTTTTTCTTCTTTTTTTTTTTTTCATCACGTACGTTTAGAATAAAGTCGTTGAAATCAGAAGGAAGTGGGCAGATGAATGATAACGCAGTTTTTGTGGCCCGTTGAGTTGAAATGTTTGTCCACAGGGAAACCAGGATTGTTGTTTCGTATACTTCGTCAGTGTTCGTTAAATCCGTCCGGTTTCACCAATATAAAGAATGGTAGGACATCGATGACAGGACATGCAGTATGTAAGATTACTCGACTAGCAGGTAAAATGGCCTTGGGTGGAAGTCCTCTTACAATGACTGACGTATGCACAGGTATGGCGACGTGGATGTTGACAGGCACGCGAGTCACTCTGATCAGTACATGCGCGGCCAGTTGAGTGTACGAGTAAGTTTCTTAGGTTGCGATCGCGTTTGTATGCTACGACATGTGATTGTGAAAATATATGACGGGTAAGCTAGTCGGTTGATAGAATACGGAAATTCTGAAATAGAAAGTGTTTGATTTGCTTGTTGAAAAGGTGGTATGTGAGAACAAGAGGTACTCTGTCAATGGTGCTGACAGTCAGCTCAGATGGGCGTAGGGAATCAGGACGTTTGCACTTCCTTCTTATTGCGTTTTTTAACGGCTTTGTTCACATTGAAGAAGGCTTCTACACCCGAAATGTCTGAGATTTATTTTTAACTACTGACAATTTTTTTGTCATTTTATATCATTCTACCTGGTTATTCATTTCGAGGTGTCATGCATCTCCTACAAAAAGGTTTTGGTTGTTGACACCAACAGTATAGCTGTGGAAACAAAAAAATCCGAGATCCGAATGTCTGCTTTGAGCATAGTCTTGAGACAAGTAAGGAAGAAAGAAAGAAAGAAAGAAAAAGCGCTTTCTGCAAGCTCGCACAGCACACAAGTTGTGGTCACATGGTAGAAATGGTTGTCCTGCGCAAATGAATTAATTGTAAACGACATTCAACATTCACTTATATAGAGCGGCCAAAGGTACAAATTATACGCTAGCGAGTCACTGAGTGACCTTTAAATTATATTGCACAGATTGGCTCAGTTACTTTTGAAACAAATAAAGGAAGAAATCCTACATTTTTTTTTTTTCTGTATCAGGCAGCGTAATTTACTTTATTCTGCACGATTACAAAAAAAAAATAGTCCAGGGATAATCACTGACATGAAGTTGTAAACCTCATGGGCTGGCATAACCGTCTCGTATTTTTTCACCTTCTCCCCATTCAAACCGCTCCTAAGCAAATAAGATTTCACGTCTTGGATGTCAATATTGTCACGTAAGAAAGAGCGTGATTTACCCAAGTTTCCAAGGGGTTTGTAGGTAAGGAAGCCATGATTTCTCCTCTGGTTTGTTCTTCACGTTACCGCACGTGGCAATGTTTAGCTGTTACAAATCATTCTTAGCATCGCCTTTTACCAAGGTTTTCGGCTAAACAATTTATCTGCGTACAAACTCCTTTCAAAGCTACCATTCCCAACCGTAAAACATCCGATAAATGTGTCAGTTTCGATACATTACGATCTACGCTTCTCCCCGCTCCACCGCTCGCGATATTGATCTTGTTGGCGTTCCCCATTCCCCCCCCCCCCCTCATCTCGAAGAGCAGGGTATTATGGGATATGTGGAAGTGGCAAATGAATGCATAATTAGTAATATTGCTGTATATCTTAGTGCTTTATTTCATATCTTGTAATGTTGCCAGGGAGCTTCATAGCCTCAATAGCAAAAAATGATTAATTGTTGTAAAATAGATAATGTTCTTAACTTGATTAATGCATAATGATGGGTTATATCATGTATTTTCTTTGTGAAATTGCAGCTGCATATCATAGTACTTTAATTCATATCTTGTAATGTTGCCAAGTAGCTCAGCCTTAATGGCCAAAAGCAATTCATTTCAGTAAGAAATATAACGTTCTTACCTTGATTAAAAGAATTACTTAAACTTGAAAAGCAACGTACCTGTAGGTCGCACCAAACTTAGATTTGGGCTTGGGTAAGAGCTGAGAGAGTTTATAAATTGTCTTAATTTTTGCGTTTCGTTCGGCATATGACCAGAAAGCCGTATCATGAATCAGTCGTCACTCCATGATCGCATAATGCGACAGACCCTGCCGAACTCAACGTTGTTTGCCGCTCTAAACATAACCTGCCGCACCAAATTGATTCAAACTCCGCTCTTCAGTCGTTTTAAACTCAACAGTTAGGTTTGTTTTGAACGGGCCTTGGTAGTTTAGGTATCTTGTATTGTTGCCAGGTAGTTAAGCCTCAATGGCCAAAAGTAATTCATTGCTGTAAGAAATATAATGTTCTTACCTTGATTAAAAGAAATACTTAAACTTGAAAACGTTTGGGCATATTTTTCCATCTGCTGGAACTCAATAATAATAGGCAACTAATAAGCAACAACAACGGGGACCTGAACGAGAACATCACAAATTTGCAGATTAAGTGGACAAAACGACAGCTTTGCATTCCTTGCTCGTGCATTTCACTTTTTCCCATTTCTTTGGCGTAGACTGAAAAACAGCAACTTGAAATATCCAAATTTGAGATTTTTAGGAAGAACGTCAGCACTTTTTCTTCCCCCAAGTTAAGTGCATTCGTTGGAGATCAATGTTTTGCAAGCCGAGTTGTCCCGTTAAGGCGGGCTGGCTCGTTTAGCCGAGGTCCTCGCACGTCTGAGAAAAAAAAAACACCAAAAAGCAAGTTTGCGATTATAAGGAAAATTCTCAGCTCGGTTACCCGAGATGTCGGGATCGCGGTTAACCTGCCAGGCTGAGATTTTTCCACGTAATCACGTTAACCGGGACAGCCCCGGTTAGCCAAGCCAGCGATTTTTAACCACATTACTCCTCTTTAGAGCAATATGCCCACGGAATAGCTGGGGGTTTTTTGTTGAAATAAAATATGCACATGTATAAGATAGCAAACTTTAGGGCTTCTTTAAATTGTAAAATGGTGAAATTTAATAACAAATGAGCGAGACTAACGGCTGTCCACTTCTTCTTCGTCTTGTTATTATTATTATTATTATTATTATTATTATTATTATTATTATTATTATTATTATTATTTCATGCGACATATTCTAAATTTAACCCAAACCGGGCTAGCACACCTCATGTAATATATACTGGGCTGAAACTCATCCCGGCAAACCCGACCAACCTGGCTAATTTAATCGGCCCTTTATGTCTCACGAAATAGGCAATAATGACAAGAGAACTCGCCAATAATGTGTCCTGTAAGCTTGAATGGCGACGTGGTGTGTGATCGAATTGGTGTCGCAGATGAACGCGAAACAGACATGGTGGCTGTTACAGCCGGGGAACACATTTACTTTCCACGCTCAAATTGCTATGTCGGTGCAAAAAGACTTTCCACCTTGTCGCAGATGCTTTGCAGAGCTGGTTTTGGTGGGAAATGAATGTTTTTGGGAGTAAAGAAACAATATGTTCTCATTTACCACGAGTAACCACGAGTAACCACGAGTAACCACAAGATTATTACAAAAAGATAATGTAATTATTCTACTTGTTAATTATGGTTACTCGTGGTTACTCGTGGCCACTCCTCCGCGGAGTTCCTAAAATCAGAGTACGGCATTGTTTGCTGCTCTTTTTTTGTCCCAGGAGTTATAAACTGTCTTTGCTATTTATATTTCCCTCTTTTTTATGGGTCATATCCCTTGTAACAAGTTGAAATGGAATTATGTATGGTAAATTTCAAAAGGGAATGCTAAACGTCACGCAATGTTCCGAAAGTATCACTTTATTTCAAGGTATGTCAAATCCAAAACAATGCACAAATCGTCTTGAAATTGTCATTATTTAGTACCATGTCCTTTCTCTCAATAATAAGCGTTTGTGGCGCGAACTTAACTTCGCTGCGCGTTCGACATCCACATTTTGGCCGTTGTAATTGACGTTCTCGGTAGTGATTACTTGCGTTAAAATTTCTTTTTTTTAGAAGGCGGTATATCAAAGCCCGTGAGATATCACTTCTCCTGACAATATCATTCACTTTCCGCCCTTCGCAAATAGATGGCAAGCGTATACATGCCCTTACCTCGTTAGAAATGTTCTGTGTGAAAACTATGTTCGACACTGAAATGTCTGCAATCATGCCAGTGACTGCTACATCACCGTAATAAAGAAAAAGGTGATTTAATATATGTTCTGATTCCTATATGACATGAAAACGCATAAACGCTATTGAAATGTGTATATTTCATATATTAATGCAAAAAAACGCTTATCAGAAGTCGTCATTACACTTCATACAAAGTTTTCTCATACAGACAATCGGCGTCAAAATTGTTGAGACACTCTTATCATTTAGCTCGGCGGCGCAAATGGCCCCCTCCCCCGCACCCCCGGGACAATGTTGTGTTTTTCTGTTTTCTACGAGCCTTGTCGACAGCGGTACAACATTGATTAGGGTGGGGGAGGGAGGGGTATTCCCGAAACGTACTTTCTGGACAAGTTTTCTTTGCAAACAATGAATGTGTCGTTGCCAGTGTGCTCTGTTAGCAACTGTCTCAACTAATTTTGTCGCCGATTGTCTGTTTCAGAAAACTTCCTTTATACCCTTTATACGGGCACCTATAGTCCAGTCTGTCTGTCAATATGACCACATGAGTGAAAGACTTTTTACAGGTCTAAAAAATTGCGGATAGTTTATTATTCTCGTTTTCGAGTGTGAAAAATGCGTTGTCCTGTGCGAAGCGAAGATTGCGACGTAAGTGCAAAGGACCTGTTCACTTTTGCCTTCTTTAATACGCTATTTGTAAGTAGCGTTAAAGCATGGATTTGTTAAAGGGTTATGCCTCTAACTCCAATTCATCAGAAGAAGCCGATTTTGTTGGTCGAAGTGGTGTCGCAGATGAACGCGAAACAGAGATGGTGGCTGTTACAGCCGGGGAACACATTTACTTTCCACGCTCAAATTGCTATGTCGGTGCAAAAAGACTTTCCACCTTGTCGCAGATGCTTTGCAGAGCTGGTTTTGGTGGGAAATGAATGTTTTTGGGAGTAAAGAAACAATATTTTCTCATTTACCACGAGTAACCACGAGTAACCACAAGATTATTACAAAAAGATAATGTAATTATTCTACTTGTTAATTATGGTTACTCGTGGTTACTCGTGGCCACTCCTCCGCGGAGTTCCTAAAATCAGAGTACGGCATTGTTTGCTGCTCTTTTTTTGTCCCAGGAGTTATAAACTGTCTTTGCTATTTATATTTCCCTCTTTTTTATGGGTCATATCCCTTGTAACAAGTTGAAATGGAATTATGTATGGTAAATTTCAAAAGGCAATGCTAAACGTCACGCAATGTTCCGAAAGTATCACTTTATTTCAAGGTATGTCAAATCCAAAACAATGCACAAATCGTCTTGAAATTGTCATTATTTAGTACCATGTCCTTTCTCTCAATAATAAGCGTTTGTGGCGCGAACTTAACTTCGCTGCGCGTTCGACATCCACATTTTGGCCGTTGTAATTGACGTTCTCGGTAGTGATTACTTGCGTTAAAATTTCTTTTTTTTTAGAAGGCGGTATATCAAAGCCCGTGAGATATCACTTCCCCTGACAATATCATTCACTTTCCGCCCTTCGCAAATAGATGGCAAGCGTATACATGCCCTTACCTCGTTAGAAATGTTCTGTGTGAAAACTATGTTCGACACTGAAATGTCTGCAATCATGCCAGTGACTGCTACATCACCGTAATAAAGAAAAAGGTGATTTAATATATGTTCTGATTCCTATATGACATGAAAACGCATAAACGCTATTGAAATGTGTATATTTCATATATTAATGCAAAAAAACGCTTATCAGAAGTCGTCATTACACTTCATACAAAGTTTTCTCATACAGACAATCGGCGTCAAAATTGTTGAGACACTCTTATCATTTAGCTCGGCGGCGCAAATGGCCCCCTCCCCCGCACCCCCGGGACAATGTTGTGTTTTTCTGTTTTCTACGAGCCTTGTCGACAGCGGTACAACATTGATTAGGGTGGGGGAGGGAGGGGTATTCCCGAAACGTACTTTCTGGACAAGTTTTCTTTGCAAACAATGAATGTGTCGTTGCCAGTGTGCTCTGTTAGCAACTGTCTCAACTAATTTTGTCGCCGATTGTCTGTTTCAGAAAACTTCCTTTATACCCTTTATACGGGCACCTATAGTCCAGTCTGTCTGTCAATATGACCACATGAGTGAAAGACTTTTTACAGGTCTAAAAAATTGCGGATAGTTTATTATTCTCGTTTTCGAGTGTGAAAAATGCGTTGTCCTGTGCGAAGCGAAGATTGCGACGTAAGTGCAAAGGACCTGTTCACTTTTGCCTTCTTTAATACGCTATTTGTAAGTAGCGTTAAAGCATGGATTTGTTAAAGGGTTATGCCTCTAACTCCAATTCATCAGAAGAAGCCGATTTTGTTGGTCGAAGTGGTGTCGCAGATGAACGCGAAACAGAGATGGTGGCTGTTACAGCCGGGGAACACATTTACTTTCCACGCTCAAATTGCTATGTCGGTGCAAAAAGACTTTCCACCTTGTCGCAGATGCTTTGCAGAGCTGGTTTTGGTGGGAAATGAATGTTTTTGGGAGTAAAGAAACAATATTTTCTCATTTACCACGAGTAACCACGAGTAACCACAAGATTATTACAAAAAGATAATGTAATTATTCTACTTGTTAATTATGGTTACTCGTGGTTACTCGTGGCCACTCCTCCGCGGAGTTCCTAAAATCAGAGTACGGCATTGTTTGCTGCTCTTTTTTTGTCCCAGGAGTTATAAACTGTCTTTGCTATTTATATTTCCCTCTTTTTTATGGGTCATATCCCTTGTAACAAGTTGAAATGGAATTATGTATGGTAAATTTCAAAAGGCAATGCTAAACGTCACGCAATGTTCCGAAAGTATCACTTTATTTCAAGGTATGTCAAATCCAAAACAATGCACAAATCGTCTTGAAATTGTCATTATTTAGTACCATGTCCTTTCTCTCAATAATAAGCGTTTGTGGCGCGAACTTAACTTCGCTGCGCGTTCGACATCCACATTTTGGCCGTTGTAATTGACGTTCTCGGTAGTGATTACTTGCGTTAAAATTTCTTTTTTTTTAGAAGGCGGTATATCAAAGCCCGTGAGATATCACTTCTCCTGACAATATCATTCACTTTCCACCCTTCGCAAATAGATGGCAAGCGTATACATGCCCTTACCTCGTTAGAAATGTTCTGTGTGAAAACTATGTTCGACACTGAAATGTCTGCAATCATGCCAGTGACTGCTACATCACCGTAATAAAGAAAAAGGTGATTTAATATATGTTCTGATTCCTATATGACATGAAAACGCATAAACGCTATTGAAATGTGTATATTTTATATATTAATGCAAAAAAACGCTTTTCAGAAGTCGTCATTACACTTCATACAAAGTTTTCTCATACAGACAGTCTGTTTCAGAAAACTTCCTTTATACCCTTTATACGGGCACCTATAGTCCAGTCTGTCCGTCAATATGACCACATGAGTGAAAGACTTTTTACAGGTCTAAAAAATTGCGGATAGTTTATTATTCTCGTTTTCGAGTGTGAAAAATGCGTTGTCCTGTGCGAAGCGAAGATTGCGACGTAAGTGCAAAGGACCTGTTCACTTTTGCCTTCTTTAATACGCTATTTGTAAGTAGCGTTAAAGCATGGATTTGTTAAAGGGTTATGCCTCTAACTCCAATTCATCAGAAGAAGCCGATTTTGTTGGTCGAAGTGGTGTCGCAGATGAACGCGAAACAGAGATGGTGGCTGTTACAGCCGGGGAACACATTTACTTTCCACGCTCAAATTGCTATGTCGGTGCAAAAAGACTTTCCACCTTGTCGCAGATGCTTTGCAGAGCTGGTTTTGGTGGGAAACGAATGTTTTTGGGAGTAAAGAAACAATATGTTCTCATTTACCACGAGTAACCACGAGTAACCACGAGTAACCACAAGATTATTACAAAAAGATAATGTAATTATTCTACTTGTTAATTATGGTTACTCGTGGTTACTCGTGGCCACTCCTCCGCGGAGTTCCTAAAATCAGAGTACGGCATTGTTTGCTGCTCTTTTTTTGTCCCAGGAGTTATAAACTGTCTTTGCTATTTATATTTCCCTCTTTTTTATGGGCCATATCCCTTGTAACAAGTTGAAATGGAATTATGTATGGTAAATTTCAAAAGGCAATGCTAAACGTCACGCAATGTTCCGAAAGTATCACTTTATTTCAAGGTATGTCAAATCCAAAACAATGCACAAATCGTCTTGAAATTGTCATTATTTAGTACCATGTCCTTTCTCTCAATAATAAGCATTTGTGGCGTGAACTTAACTTCGCTGCGCGTTCGACATCCACATTTTGGCCGTTGTAATTGACGTTCTCGGTAGTGATTACTTGCGTTAAAATTTCTTTTTTTTTAGAAGGCGGTATATCAAAGCCCGTGAGATATCACTTCCCCTGACAATATCATTCACTTTCCGCCCTTCGCAAATAGATGGCAAGCGTATACATGCCCTTATGGCAAGCGTATACATGCCCTTACCTCGTTAGAAATGTTCTGTGTGAAAACTATGTTCGACACTGAAATGTCTGCAATCATACCAGTGACTGCTACATCACCGTAATAAAGAAAAAGGTGATTTAATATATGTTCTGATTCCTATATGACATGAAAACGCATAAACGCTATTGAAATGTGTATATTTCATATATTAATGGAAAAAAACGCTTATCAGAAGTCGTCATTACACTTCATACAAAGTTTTTTCATACAGACAATCGGCGTCAAAATTGTTGAGACACTCTTATCCTTTAGAGTCGATTGCAAGCTCGGCGGCGCAAATGGCCCCCTCCCCCGCACCCCCGGGACTGATTAGGGTGGGGGAGGGAGGGGTATTCCCGAAACGTACTTTCTGGACAAGTTTTCTTTGCAAACAATGAATGTGTCGTTGCCAGTGTGCTCTGTTAGCAACTGTCTCAACTAATTTTGTCGCCGATTGTCTGTTTCAGAAAACTTCCTTTATACCCTTTATACGGGCACCTATAGTCCAGTCTGTCCGTCAATATGACCACATGAGTGAAAGACTTTTTACAGGTCTAAAAAATTGCGGATAGTTTATTATTCTCGTTTTCGAGTGTGAAAAATGCGTTGTCCTGTGCGAAGCGAAGATTGCGACGTAAGTGCAAAGGACCTGTTCACTTTTGCCTTCTTTAATACGCTATTTGTAAGTAGCGTTAAAGCATGGATTTGTTAAAGGGTTATGCCTCTAACTCCAATTCATCAGAAGAAGCCGATTTTGTTGGTCGAAGTGGTGTCGCAGATGAACGCGAAACAGAGATGGTGGCTGTTACAGCCGGGGAACACATTTACTTTCCACGCTCAAATTGCTATGTCGGTGCAAAAAGACTTTCCACCTTGTCGCAGATGCTTTGCAGAGCTGGTTTTGGTGGGAAACGAATGTTTTTGGGAGTAAAGAAACAATATGTTCTCATTTACCACGAGTAACCACGAGTAACCACGAGTAACCACAAGATTATTACAAAAAGATAATGTAATTATTCTACTTGTTAATTATGGTTACTCGTGGTTACTCGTGGCCACTCCTCCGCGGAGTTCCTAAAATCAGAGTACGGCATTGTTTGCTGCTCTTTTTTTGTCCCAGGAGTTATAAACTGTCTTTGCTATTTATATTTCCCTCTTTTTTATGGGCCATATCCCTTGTAACAAGTTGAAATGGAATTTTGTATGGTAAATTTCAAAAGGCAATGCTAAACGTCACGCAATGTTCCGAAAGTATCACTTTATTTCAAGGTATGTCAAATCCAAAACAATGCACAAATCGTCTTGAAATTGTCATTATTTAGTACCATGTCCTTTCTCTCAATAATAAGCATTTGTGGCGTGAACTTAACTTCGCTGCGCGTTCGACATCCACATTTTGGCCGTTGTAATTGACGTTCTCGGTAGTGATTACTTGCGTTAAAATTTCTTTTTTTTTAGAAGGCGGTATATCAAAGCCCGTGAGATATCACTTCCCCTGACAATATCATTCACTTTCCGCCCTTCGCAAATAGATGGCAAGCGTATACATGCCCTTATGGCAAGCGTATACATGCCCTTACCTCGTTAGAAATGTTCTGTGTGAAAACTATGTTCGACACTGAAATGTCTGCAATCATACCAGTGACTGCTACATCACCGTAATAAAGAAAAAGGTGATTTAATATATGTTCTGATTCCTATATGACATGAAAACGCATAAACGCTATTGAAATGTGTATATTTCATATATTAATGGAAAAAAACGCTTATCAGAAGTCGTCATTACACTTCATACAAAGTTTTTTCATACAGACAATCGGCGTCAAAATTGTTGAGACACTCTTATCCTTTAGAGTCGATTGCAAGCTCGGCGGCGCAAATGGCCCCCTCCCCCGCACCCCCGGGACAATGTTGTGTTTTTCTGTTTTCTACGAGCCTTGTCGACAGCGGTACAACATTGATTAGGGTGGGGGAGGGAGGGGTATTCCCGAAACGTACTTTCTGGACAAGTTTTCTTTGCAAACAATGAATGTGTCGTTGCCAGTGTGCTCTGTTAGCAACTGTCTCAACTAATTTTGTCGCCGATTGTCTGTTTCAGAAAACTTCCTTTATACCCTTTATACGGGCACCTATAGTCCAGTCTGTCCGTCAATATGACCACATGAGTGAAAGACTTTTTACAGGTCTAAAAAATTGCGGATAGTTTATTATTCTCGTTTTCGAGTGTGAAAAATGCGTTGTCCTGTGCGAAGCGAAGATTGCGACGTAAGTGCAAAGGACCTGTTCACTTTTGCCTTCTTTAATACGCTATTTGTAAGTAGCGTTAAAGCATGGATTTGTTAAAGGGTTATGCCTCTAACTCCAATTCATCAGAAGAAGCCGATTTTGTTGGTCGAAGTGGTGTCGCAGATGAACGCGAAACAGAGATGGTGGCTGTTACAGCCGGGGAACACATTTACTTTCCACGCTCAAATTGCTATGTCGGTGCAAAAAGACTTTCCACCTTGTCGCAGATGCTTTGCAGAGCTGGTTTTGGTGGGAAACGAATGTTTTTGGGAGTAAAGAAACAATATGTTCTCATTTACCACGAGTAACCACGAGTAACCACGAGTAACCACAAGATTATTACAAAAAGATAATGTAATTATTCTACTTGTTAATTATGGTTACTCGTGGTTACTCGTGGCCACTCCTCCGCGGAGTTCCTAAAATCAGAGTACGGCATTGTTTGCTGCTCTTTTTTTGTCCCAGGAGTTATAAACTGTCTTTGCTATTTATATTTCCCTCTTTTTTATGGGCCATATCCCTTGTAACAAGTTGAAATGGAATTATGTATGGTAAATTTCAAAAGGCAATGCTAAACGTCACGCAATGTTCCGAAAGTATCACTTTATTTCAAGGTATGTCAAATCCAAAACAATGCACAAATCGTCTTGAAATTGTCATTATTTAGTACGATGTCCTTTCTCTCAATAATAAGCATTTGTGGCGTGAACTTAACTTCGCTGCGCGTTCGACATCCACATTTTGGCCGTTGTAATTGACGTTCTCGGTAGTGATTACTTGCGTTAAAATTTCTTTTTTTTTAGAAGGCGGTATATCAAAGCCCGTGAGATATCACTTCCCCTGACAATATCATTCACTTTCCGCCCTTCGCAAATAGATGGCAAGCGTATACATGCCCTTATGGCAAGCGTATACATGCCCTTACCTCGTTAGAAATGTTCTGTGTGAAAACTATGTTCGACACTGAAATGTCTGCAATCATACCAGTGACTGCTACATCACCGTAATAAAGAAAAAGGTGATTTAATATATGTTCTGATTCCTATATGACATGAAAACGCATAAACGCTATTGAAATGTGTATATTTCATATATTAATGGAAAAAAACGCTTATCAGAAGTCGTCATTACACTTCATACAAAGTTTTTTCATACAGACAATCGGCGTCAAAATTGTTGAGACACTCTTATCCTTTAGAGTCGATTGCAAGCTCGGCGGCGCAAATGGCCCCCTCCCCCGCACCCCCGGGACAATGTTGTGTTTTTCTGTTTTCTACGAGCCTTGTCGACAGCGGTACAACATTGATTAGGGTGGGGGAGGGAGGGGTATTCCCGAAACGTACTTTCTGGACAAGTTTTCTTTGCAAACAATGAATGTGTCGTTGCCAGTGTGCTCTGTTAGCAACTGTCTCAACTAATTTTGTCGCCGATTGTCTGTTTCAGAAAACTTCCTTTATACCCTTTATACGGGCACCTATAGTCCAGTCTGTCCGTCAATATGACCACATGAGTGAAAGACTTTTTACAGGTCTAAAAAATTGCGGATAGTTTATTATTCTCGTTTTCGAGTGTGAAAAATGCGTTGTCCTGTGCGAAGCGAAGATTGCGACGTAAGTGCAAAGGACCTGTTCACTTTTGCCTTCTTTAATACGCTATTTGTAAGTAGCGTTAAAGCATGGATTTGTTAAAGGGTTATGCCTCTAACTCCAATTCATCAGAAGAAGCCGATTTTGTTGGTCGAAGTGGTGTCGCAGATGAACGCGAAACAGAGATGGTGGCTGTTACAGCCGGGGAACACATTTACTTTCCACGCTCAAATTGCTATGTCGGTGCAAAAAGACTTTCCACCTTGTCGCAGATGCTTTGCAGAGCTGGTTTTGGTGGGAAACGAATGTTTTTGGGAGTAAAGAAACAATATGTTCTCATTTACCACGAGTAACCACGAGTAACCACGAGTAACCACAAGATTATTACAAAAAGATAATGTAATTATTCTACTTGTTAATTATGGTTACTCGTGGTTACTCGTGGCCACTCCTCCGCGGAGTTCCTAAAATCAGAGTACGGCATTGTTTGCTGCTCTTTTTTTGTCCCAGGAGTTATAAACTGTCTTTGCTATTTATATTTCCCTCTTTTTTATGGGCCATATCCCTTGTAACAAGTTGAAATGGAATTATGTATGGTAAATTTCAAAAGGCAATGCTAAACGTCACGCAATGTTCCGAAAGTATCACTTTATTTCAAGGTATGTCAAATCCAAAACAATGCACAAATCGTCTTGAAATTGTCATTATTTAGTACGATGTCCTTTCTCTCAATAATAAGCATTTGTGGCGTGAACTTAACTTCGCTGCGCGTTCGACATCCACATTTTGGCCGTTGTAATTGACGTTCTCGGTAGTGATTACTTGCGTTAAAATTTCTTTTTTTTTAGAAGGCGGTATATCAAAGCCCGTGAGATATCACTTCCCCTGACAATATCATTCACTTTCCGCCCTTCGCAAATAGATGGCAAGCGTATACATGCCCTTATGGCAAGCGTATACATGCCCTTACCTCGTTAGAAATGTTCTGTGTGAAAACTATGTTCGACACTGAAATGTCTGCAATCATACCAGTGACTGCTACATCACCGTAATAAAGAAAAAGGTGATTTAATATATGTTCTGATTCCTATATGACATGAAAACGCATAAACGCTATTGAAATGTGTATATTTCATATATTAATGGAAAAAAACGCTTATCAGAAGTCGTCATTACACTTCATACAAAGTTTTTTCATACAGACAATCGGCGTCAAAATTGTTGAGACACTCTTATCCTTTAGAGTCGATTGCAAGCTCGGCGGCGCAAATGGCCCCCTCCCCCGCACCCCCGGGACAATGTTGTGTTTTTCTGTTTTCTACGAGCCTTGTCGACAGCGGTACAACATTGATTAGGGTGGGGGAGGGAGGGGTATTCCCGAAACGTACTTTCTGGACAAGTTTTCTTTGCAAACAATGAATGTGTCGTTGCCAGTGTGCTCTGTTAGCAACTGTCTCAACTAATTTTGTCGCCGATTGTCTGTTTCAGAAAACTTCCTTTATACCCTTTATACGGGCACCTATAGTCCAGTCTGTCCGTCAATATGACCACATGAGTGAAAGACTTTTTACAGGTCTAAAAAATTGCGGATAGTTTATTATTCTCGTTTTCGAGTGTGAAAAATGCGTTGTCCTGTGCGAAGCGAAGATTGCGACGTAAGTGCAAAGGACCTGTTCACTTTTGCCTTCTTTAATACGCTATTTGTAAGTAGCGTTAAAGCATGGATTTGTTAAAGGGTTATGCCTCTAACTCCAATTCATCAGAAGAAGCCGATTTTGTTGGTCGAAGTGGTGTCGCAGATGAACGCGAAACAGAGATGGTGGCTGTTACAGCCGGGGAACACATTTACTTTCCACGCTCAAATTGCTATGTCGGTGCAAAAAGACTTTCCACCTTGTCGCAGATGCTTTGCAGAGCTGGTTTTGGTGGGAAACGAATGTTTTTGGGAGTAAAGAAACAATATGTTCTCATTTACCACGAGTAACCACGAGTAACCACGAGTAACCACAAGATTATTACAAAAAGATAATGTAATTATTCTACTTGTTAATTATGGTTACTCGTGGTTACTCGTGGCCACTCCTCCGCGGAGTTCCTAAAATCAGAGTACGGCATTGTTTGCTGCTCTTTTTTTGTCCCAGGAGTTATAAACTGTCTTTGCTATTTATATTTCCCTCTTTTTTATGGGCCATATCCCTTGTAACAAGTTGAAATGGAATTATGTATGGTAAATTTCAAAAGGCAATGCTAAACGTCACGCAATGTTCCGAAAGTATCACTTTATTTCAAGGTATGTCAAATCCAAAACAATGCACAAATCGTCTTGAAATTGTCATTATTTAGTACGATGTCCTTTCTCTCAATAATAAGCATTTGTGGCGTGAACTTAACTTCGCTGCGCGTTCGACATCCACATTTTGGCCGTTGTAATTGACGTTCTCGGTAGTGATTACTTGCGTTAAAATTTCTTTTTTTTTAGAAGGCGGTATATCAAAGCCCGTGAGATATCACTTCCCCTGACAATATCATTCACTTTCCGCCCTTCGCAAATAGATGGCAAGCGTATACATGCCCTTATGGCAAGCGTATACATGCCCTTACCTCGTTAGAAATGTTCTGTGTGAAAACTATGTTCGACACTGAAATGTCTGCAATCATACCAGTGACTGCTACATCACCGTAATAAAGAAAAAGGTGATTTAATATATGTTCTGATTCCTATATGACATGAAAACGCATAAACGCTATTGAAATGTGTATATTTCATATATTAATGGAAAAAAACGCTTATCAGAAGTCGTCATTACACTTCATACAAAGTTTTTTCATACAGACAATCGGCGTCAAAATTGTTGAGACACTCTTATCCTTTAGAGTCGATTGCAAGCTCGGCGGCGCAAATGGCCCCCTCCCCCGCACCCCCGGGACAATGTTGTGTTTTTCTGTTTTCTACGAGCCTTGTCGACAGCGGTACAACATTGATTAGGGTGGGGGAGGGAGGGGTATTCCCGAAACGTACTTTCTGGACAAGTTTTCTTTGCAAACAATGAATGTGTCGTTGCCAGTGTGCTCTGTTAGCAACTGTCTCAACTAATTTTGTCGCCGATTGTCTGTTTCAGAAAACTTCCTTTATACCCTTTATACGGGCACCTATAGTCCAGTCTGTCCGTCAATATGACCACATGAGTGAAAGACTTTTTACAGGTCTAAAAAATTGCGGATAGTTTATTATTCTCGTTTTCGAGTGTGAAAAATGCGTTGTCCTGTGCGAAGCGAAGATTGCGACGTAAGTGCAAAGGACCTGTTCACTTTTGCCTTCTTTAATACGCTATTTGTAAGTAGCGTTAAAGCATGGATTTGTTAAAGGGTTATGCCTCTAACTCCAATTCATCAGAAGAAGCCGATTTTGTTGGTCGAAGTGGTGTCGCAGATGAACGCGAAACAGAGATGGTGGCTGTTACAGCCGGGGAACACATTTACTTTCCACGCTCAAATTGCTATGTCGGTGCAAAAAGACTTTCCACCTTGTCGCAGATGCTTTGCAGAGCTGGTTTTGGTGGGAAACGAATGTTTTGGGAGTAAAGAAACAATATGTTCTCATTTACCACGAGTAACCACGAGTAACCACGAGTAACCACAAGATTATTACAAAAAGATAATGTAATTATTCTACTTGTTAATTATGGTTACTCGTGGTTACTCGTGGCCACTCCTCCGCGGAGTTCCTAAAATCAGAGTACGGCATTGTTTGCTGCTCTTTTTTTGTCCCAGGAGTTATAAACTGTCTTTGCTATTTATATTTCCCTCTTTTTTATGGGCCATATCCCTTGTAACAAGTTGAAATGGAATTATGTATGGTAAATTTCAAAAGGCAATGCTAAACGTCACGCAATGTTCCGAAAGTATCACTTTATTTCAAGGTATGTCAAATCCAAAACAATGCACAAATCGTCTTGAAATTGTCATTATTTAGTACGATGTCCTTTCTCTCAATAATAAGCATTTGTGGCGTGAACTTAACTTCGCTGCGCGTTCGACATCCACATTTTGGCCGTTGTAATTGACGTTCTCGGTAGTGATTACTTGCGTTAAAATTTCTTTTTTTTTAGAAGGCGGTATATCAAAGCCCGTGAGATATCACTTCCCCTGACAATATCATTCACTTTCCGCCCTTCGCAAATAGATGGCAAGCGTATACATGCCCTTATGGCAAGCGTATACATGCCCTTACCTCGTTAGAAATGTTCTGTGTGAAAACTATGTTCGACACTGAAATGTCTGCAATCATACCAGTGACTGCTACATCACCGTAATAAAGAAAAGGTGATTTAATATATGTTCTGATTCCTATATGACATGAAAACGCATAAACGCTATTGAAATGTGTATATTTCATATATTAATGGAAAAAAACGCTTATCAGAAGTCGTCATTACACTTCATACAAAGTTTTTTCATACAGACAATCGGCGTCAAAATTGTTGAGACACTCTTATCCTTTAGAGTCGATTGCAAGCTCGGCGGCGCAAATGGCCCCCTCCCCCGCACCCCCGGGACAATGTTGTGTTTTTCTGTTTTCTACGAGCCTTGTCGACAGCGGTACAACATTGATTAGGGTGGGGGAGGGAGGGGTATTCCCGAAACGTACTTTCTGGACAAGTTTTCTTTGCAAACAATGAATGTGTCGTTGCCAGTGTGCTCTGTTAGCAACTGTCTCAACTAATTTTGTCGCCGATTGTCTGTTTCAGAAAACTTCCTTTATACCCTTTATACGGGCACCTATAGTCCAGTCTGTCCGTCAATATGACCACATGAGTGAAAGACTTTTTACAGGTCTAAAAAATTGCGGATAGTTTATTATTCTCGTTTTCGAGTGTGAAAAATGCGTTGTCCTGTGCGAAGCGAAGATTGCGACGTAAGTGCAAAGGACCTGTTCACTTTTGCCTTCTTTAATACGCTATTTGTAAGTAGCGTTAAAGCATGGATTTGTTAAAGGGTTATGCCTCTAACTCCAATTCATCAGAAGAAGCCGATTTTGTTGGTCGAAGTGGTGTCGCAGATGAACGCGAAACAGAGATGGTGGCTGTTACAGCCGGGGAACACATTTACTTTCCACGCTCAAATTGCTATGTCGGTGCAAAAAGACTTTCCACCTTGTCGCAGATGCTTTGCAGAGCTGGTTTTGGTGGGAAACGAATGTTTTTGGGAGTAAAGAAACAATATGTTCTCATTTACCACGAGTAACCACGAGTAACCACGAGTAACCACAAGATTATTACAAAAAGATAATGTAATTATTCTACTTGTTAATTATGGTTACTCGTGGTTACTCGTGGCCACTCCTCCGCGGAGTTCCTAAAATCAGAGTACGGCATTGTTTGCTGCTCTTTTTTTGTCCCAGGAGTTATAAACTGTCTTTGCTATTTATATTTCCCTCTTTTTTATGGGCCATATCCCTTGTAACAAGTTGAAATGGAATTATGTATGGTAAATTTCAAAAGGCAATGCTAAACGTCACGCAATGTTCCGAAAGTATCACTTTATTTCAAGGTATGTCAAATCCAAAACAATGCACAAATCGTCTTGAAATTGTCATTATTTAGTACGATGTCCTTTCTCTCAATAATAAGCATTTGTGGCGTGAACTTAACTTCGCTGCGCGTTCGACATCCACATTTTGGCCGTTGTAATTGACGTTCTCGGTAGTGATTACTTGCGTTAAAATTTCTTTTTTTTAGAAGGCGGTATATCAAAGCCCGTGAGATATCACTTCCCCTGACAATATCATTCACTTTCCGCCCTTCGCAAATAGATGGCAAGCGTATACATGCCCTTATGGCAAGCGTATACATGCCCTTACCTCGTTAGAAATGTTCTGTGTGAAAACTATGTTCGACACTGAAATGTCTGCAATCATACCAGTGACTGCTACATCACCGTAATAAAGAAAAAGGTGATTTAATATATGTTCTGATTCCTATATGACATGAAAACGCATAAACGCTATTGAAATGTGTATATTTCATATATTAATGGAAAAAAACGCTTATCAGAAGTCGTCATTACACTTCATACAAAGTTTTTTCATACAGACAATCGGCGTCAAAATTGTTGAGACACTCTTATCCTTTAGAGTCGATTGCAAGCTCGGCGGCGCAAATGGCCCCCTCCCCCGCACCCCCGGGACAATGTTGTGTTTTTCTGTTTTCTACGAGCCTTGTCGACAGCGGTACAACATTGATTAGGGTGGGGGAGGGAGGGGTATTCCCGAAACGTACTTTCTGGACAAGTTTTCTTTGCAAACAATGAATGTGTCGTTGCCAGTGTGCTCTGTTAGCAACTGTCTCAACTAATTTTGTCGCCGATTGTCTGTTTCAGAAAACTTCCTTTATACCCTTTATACGGGCACCTATAGTCCAGTCTGTCCGTCAATATGACCACATGAGTGAAAGACTTTTTACAGGTCTAAAAAATTGCGGATAGTTTATTATTCTCGTTTTCGAGTGTGAAAAATGCGTTGTCCTGTGCGAAGCGAAGATTGCGACGTAAGTGCAAAGGACCTGTTCACTTTTGCCTTCTTTAATACGCTATTTGTAAGTAGCGTTAAAGCATGGATTTGTTAAAGGGTTATGCCTCTAACTCCAATTCATCAGAAGAAGCCGATTTTGTTGGTCGAAGTGGTGTCGCAGATGAACGCGAAACAGAGATGGTGGCTGTTACAGCCGGGGAACACATTTACTTTCCACGCTCAAATTGCTATGTCGGTGCAAAAAGACTTTCCACCTTGTCGCAGATGCTTTGCAGAGCTGGTTTTGGTGGGAAACGAATGTTTTTGGGAGTAAAGAAACAATATGTTCTCATTTACCACGAGTAACCACGAGTAACCACGAGTAACCACAAGATTATTACAAAAAGATAATGTAATTATTCTACTTGTTAATTATGGTTACTCGTGGTTACTCGTGGCCACTCCTCCGCGGAGTTCCTAAAATCAGAGTACGGCATTGTTTGCTGCTCTTTTTTTGTCCCAGGAGTTATAAACTGTCTTTGCTATTTATATTTCCCTCTTTTTTATGGGCCATATCCCTTGTAACAAGTTGAAATGGAATTATGTATGGTAAATTTCAAAAGGCAATGCTAAACGTCACGCAATGTTCCGAAAGTATCACTTTATTTCAAGGTATGTCAAATCCAAAACAATGCACAAATCGTCTTGAAATTGTCATTATTTAGTACGATGTCCTTTCTCTCAATAATAAGCATTTGTGGCGTGAACTTAACTTCGCTGCGCGTTCGACATCCACATTTTGGCCGTTGTAATTGACGTTCTCGGTAGTGATTACTTGCGTTAAAATTTCTTTTTTTTTAGAAGGCGGTATATCAAAGCCCGTGAGATATCACTTCCCCTGACAATATCATTCACTTTCCGCCCTTCGCAAATAGATGGCAAGCGTATACATGCCCTTATGGCAAGCGTATACATGCCCTTACCTCGTTAGAATGTTCTGTGTGAAAACTATGTTCGACACTGAAATGTCTGCAATCATACCAGTGACTGCTACATCACCGTAATAAAGAAAAAGGTGATTTAATATATGTTCTGATTCCTATATGACATGAAAACGCATAAACGCTATTGAAATGTGTATATTTCATATATTAATGGAAAAAAACGCTTATCAGAAGTCGTCATTACACTTCATACAAAGTTTTTTCATCCAGACAATCGGCGTCAAAATTGTTGAGACACTCTTATCCTTTAG
>NC_090887.1:31511251-31523751 GCF_036669925.1 Montipora capricornis | reverse complement strand
CCAAAATTTGTGCGTGACAAAAGTATTATACTTAAGAATGTATTTTTCTCTGTGTCTGCAGGTAGGGATGAGCTCGTTGCGCTTGTTCAAGGTTGCCATGTGTGGCTTAGATATTACAAAAAATTTCTCTGCGATGCATAAATTACATTGCTTGGTAAGGTTAGTGTATGCTGTTGCGTTTGCGAGAAAATTCCACGTGACTGCAAAGACTTCCTTCTTTTTCATCAATTTCGAGAAGTATTTACTGAGCTCGGTGTCATTTTTCCTTCGTTCATGTTTAAATGACATCGGGTGGTTCCTCCATCTGGTTTTAAACTCTGTGGCAGTCAGACCGATAAATGTCTCAGTGATTTCCTTGGTTGTGACCTTACCGCTTGGTACACAATTTCTTTTTGCAAGCATTCACTCCGTAGCGTGCACGCATCTTTTTTTCTGCAGTTGCACATTTTTGTGGTTTTGTCTTGCTGCATGGGGTTGTTCGGTTTTCTTTAAAACGTTTTTGTTATGACCGTCTATTATTTGTTTCATGTTCGGTGTACGGCTATAGCTTAATTTGATGGTGTTGCGGTTAAATGTTTTCCGCAATTTGTGGCCAGTTGGAAAACATGTGTCGACAAGACTGATCAACGCTCTTCCTATATTAGATTTAACGTTTCTGTTAAACGGAGGGTTAAACCGTATGGCATCTCTATGTCTGTTCTTTTGCTTTGGTGGTCTTTGTGGTGTAGGCTTGAACTTAAGTTTGAAGGTGTAACCGCTCTTGTGTAATGCTTCCTGATATGGGGCTGCAGCCTCGTTGAAAACGTGTTCATCAGATGAACAAAAGCAAAAAGAAATTGTGTACACTATGATCGTGGACATTTCAAGACTTCATACATCATCAACTCCGGAGGTCCCCGAAATCCTGTCTCCAGGCCCCGCTGGAAAAGAGAAACGATGGAATCTAGGAACGAGAATGCAACGGTCTGCTACCATCTGAAGCTGTCTGCGTCGGTCTTATCGCAGACGATCGTAAAAACAGGAAGCAAATGTTTCCGTTTAAGGAGGCTCGAAATAGTTTTCAGCTGAGCGCGCGTGCATAGGCCACACACGCAATTGTAAAGGTGCTCGTGTCAGCTATGATTCAAAATGGGTCACCAGAAATAAGCAAATGCCGATAATTTCGCTCACCTTTCTTATAATTCCTATATATATATATATATGGAATTTAAATAGACATCTCCTACTCACGAAAACTACGAACATTCTACACAAACGGTTAAATGGTCACTTAAATCCGTTTCTGTTGGCCTGTAGCTCCACTCGCGCACGGACTCGAATAAGAGGGTGACGAATGGCGACGGATTCTACGGCTCAGCAGAGCATGAAAGACACGGACTTCCGTTTCTAACTCTTACAGCTGCTAGAAGTCAGCTTCTGAAGTCCTCCCTGGGGTTTTGGAAAAGAAGGGAACATGGCTAATTTGAATGGGCCATTTCCGAGGTGGTGTTTGTCTCGTTTTCGAAGTGAGTCTTGGTGCTCAACTATTGTGAAGGAAATGAGTTTGATTTGCATAAGAATACGCAACTCATTTCCATTTGAATGGTTGTGCACCAGGACTCGCTTTGAAACTGAGGCAAGCAGCAACTCGGAAATGGGCTTTTGGGGAACAGGGGAAAAAAGACGGTTGGTGACAACATATCTTAGGGAACAAGAAAACAACCCCCTTTCCCCCAACTACTACAGCAACAAGTATTACAGTTACTGATCATCATTTTACTGTAATGTTAAAACCGGTATATTTAGATCAAAATTAACGTTTATACTTATAGGTGTGGTTTGGACGTATTAAGGACGTTCGCGCCAAAATCTTCCTACGGTGAGATTTTCTTCATTTCTCGCCTAGAGTTAGGTCATAAAGTACTTACTCCAAAAATAAAAAAAAAAATTGGGGGTCACCGACTTTGTTTCGGAGAAAATGGCAGTGGAAAAATGCCTTAATTTCGATAAATCTGTCATAATAACGAAAGGTAGCCTCATCTCCTCATCCATCGAAAATCCTAAAAATAAACTGTTAGAGTGAAGGTTTCCGTGCATAGGTTTTTAGGGGTGGGATTTTAAGATAATTTCATGCCGCTATGGATGTCGTAAACAGTAGAGTTCATCCTGGACTAGCGTTTTCGTAACCTCTATCCGTTGCAACCACTACCGGAATTCCATGGCACGGGTTAAGAAAATTTAAAAAAAAGATAACTTCTTACTGTGAGATTTTTTCATTTTATCATATTTTGTAGATAGTAAGTAGAGTAAGTGATTCATGATTAAAAAAATAGGGGTCACCGATGATCCAAGGGAGTAAAATCGATGTGATTTTACGAAGCTCTTGGAAAACTTCGTTTGTCACGTTTTTGCGTGACCTGTCGGGGAAGGACTGGAACCCAAGAGAGGATCGATCGTTGAAGGGATGAAAGGTTTTTACGCCAAAACAAAGCTTTCTCGAGCACAGCAACGAAGTTTTAAGCAGTCGTCATCTTCATTTGGTTAGTGTTTTGTATAATATTTCTCCATTGCCGTCATGCTCGTCTTCTGGAGTGTGGTTTTTGTGAAATTTAATCGCTGGTTTTTTCCACGCAGGTCCGCACTATTCAAGCCGACGAGGACGAAAATACTGCTCTATTTTCACGAAAGTAAAGGAAAAGAACTTCAAAAACATACATTCATTTTGAACTTAAGTTCGTAGGGTAATAAAAACATTAAAAAAAGAAACAGCCCCATTAAATTTACGCAACGGTTCGTCCTCGAGTTTTCCAAACTTTCAGCCACTACTCGATCAGCAGCTACCATTTAAAGAGCTTTTCCATCCTCCCGCTCACTTCTCTTTAACGTTTCATGATGATTCGGAAATAAATGTGCCATTCCTTCGCCGACCTGGAATCTTTTTCCCGGCGTTTTTGTCGCCATGTTATTTTAACTAATGCTTGAAAACTATTTATGAAAGTCAAGTAGACTAGTGCACGACTGATAAGAACAACGAGAACATCAGTCGTGCAGTAGTCTACTTGGCTTTCCTAAATATTTTTAATCAATTTTGACTGATCACGATATTCTCTTATCCAACGCTGTGCAAGACTTATCGTCCACGGTTTCTGCAAAGGTTTTCAAACCTCAACTTCACTAATGCTCGACTAATGCGTGACATATTACAGTCGCGTTACCTGCGCAGTTACGTTGCGCACAAACAATTAGCGCGAACGTCCTTAAATGTTCAGCTCACTTGAGTACGCTATATTTGCGTGACCTTAGCGTGACCAAACATATAGGCTGATTGGGATCATTTACTATCAAGCATCAAGCATCGTGAAGGTAATGTTCTCTTGATGAAAGCATATTTTTAATGTATCGATATAATTTCGGATAAGTTTGATTCTTGCATTTCGTCAACATTCCTAGTTTTGTTCAGGGCCCGGTTGATTCAAACGCCCGAGAACCTTTTAAAATCCGGTGAATCGAATATAGTCACTTTCCGACAGTTTCAATCTGTGCGAGATGGTAGTATTCGCATACGTGATCTCGAAAATACACACTCTAAGCATATCTTAGTAAAGACGTGTACCAAAGACTTGGTCAACGTTTAACGTGGAGTATATTTTATGGAAGTGACCTGTCCAAAGGATAAAGTTATCTAGCCTTTGAAAGTACCGACCAGTCCACGTCAGGCGTTCCGAACGCGAACGCGGTATGAAACCCTTGAAAAAATTGCAAAATTGTTTGTATTTCTTTAAATTTATGTCCCTACTGATAGAAAGGAAAGAAGTGACTGCTTTTTAAACGTGTTTATCTAGTTTTAGAGCTTGCATTAATCATAAATATTCTGCCAAATTATGTACAATTCATGTAGCTTAAGAATGAAATACAAACCAAAATAAGGCTTGTGACAATCAATGCGAATGACTTTAAATAGAACAGGTATCATGCAGGTTTTTCTAATATTTCTCGCCACGTTTTGCAAAGTAACGAAAATTGTCAATTACATAATCATGTGATAAGCCACGCGGCATATTTTTAGATACTGTAGCGACATCGTGTGAAGAACGAGGCTTTTGACAACACATGCTATTCTTATGCAAATAAGTGCCGAATATTCTGCAGTTTAGCTCAGTAAGAAATGGCATAGGCTTTGAAATTGGATTGAACAGCCAAGCAAGCAATGGAGGGCAAAAACGCAGCATGCTCTTAATGTGTCACGAGATGTCACGAGTAATGTTGCTCGTGATCAAGTGATTCTTTCAGCTGGTAATTATAATAAATTGCTGTCACTGCCTTAAAAAAGCAGTGTACCTTGCAACTTTATGTATATATTATATTTAACAATTATTCGCCTCAGGCTCAGTGATTATCGGTGAATATTCACTGAGACGAAGCCAGTGAGAGCGTGCAAATTTTGTATAAATTCACCTGTGTATTTATACCAAATGTGAATATTGCTAGTATATTAGAAGGCCTTGCATGTGAATGATAAATAATTATTTATTGTTCTCAGAGAATTATATTTAAATTGTAGAGATTGGAAGTGACAGTGCATTTTGCAATTGCCACGAATTAAAAATAATCCCTGTTGAAATTTAGGAAGAGTAAGTGGATTAGTCATGCAGCCATAAATTTGTTGTGAGGTTATGAGGGTGTGAGATCTCCCTGTTTTACACTGGTATAAATATTTAGTGATGTTTAGATTGGAGTATGTTGAAATGCAATTAACTTTGAGAAGTCTCTCTACATGTAAGATCTAATATCTTAAAAACTTCATTCATTTAATGAGATTGACTGTCTTCCACCTGGAAGATGCAGATGGAAGTATCACTTAATTAATAAACAAATATGAATGTGAGCACAGACATGTGCAGAATCACTTCAATCTTGTGTTGCTTGACACATTTTATGAAGGCTCAGACCTCAAGTACCTTCCAGGTGAGAGAATTGTCGTCAGAGATAGTTAATCAGTAAACAAAGTTTTGGAGTAAGAAGTCTCCGATTAGAAATTTTCCATTCTGGGTGTACATGTACACACAGGGTCTAAAGATTAAAAAGAAAAATTACAATAAAATATTGTGAGTGTTGAGAACTTAAAGAAGATAGTTGAAGTACAATAATAATAAGGTATTCTCTTTTGTCTCACAATGTGGTCACTTGTGATGTAGATCGTGATGTTTCGACTGCATACTGCTAGTCTTCATCAGGTGATGAGGTCGACTGATTACACTTCACCTTTTAAGCAGGATGCTCCGCTGTGATTGGTTGGTTTTCAGCAGCTATGATTGGTGCATTTTGATCCTCGCTTTACTTCGTTCTAAAGCGGTAATGAAGTAAAGTTTATTGATTGTGATCCTCATTGGTACACATATACATGCAGGGTTAAAGAGGCGATTCACAGAAGACTTCACCCTAACAACATCAACAGGGATAGTGGAATAGAAATTCCGGAAGCATGGATGCCCACGATCAAGAAGCACAACCACAGGAGAACTGTACGACAGCGGACCGCCGAAGGAACAACACACCAAAACAGCGAGGATCAAAATACTCCAATCACAGCTGCTGAAAATTAACCAATCACAGTGGAGCATCCTGCTTAAAAGGTGACGCGTAACCAGTTGACCTCATCACCTGATGAAGACTAGCAGTATGCAGTCGAAACGTCGCAATCTACATCACAAGTGACCACATTGTAAGACAAACGAGAAAACTTTATTATTATTGTACTTCACCACAATGAATAACAGCAACCTTTTTTACGATACTTGTTGTACTTTTTCTCCAAATGTACAAATATAGGAAAGGATACTCTCCTATGCAGCCATGTAATATCCAATGACTGTATCGAAATGCTTGCCTCCATTTAAACTAAAACCCGATCCAGGCTAGCCAAACAATGTATGCATTGTAACAGCCATGTGTTGCAGAAGATAAAGGAAAGTTATTGTACTCCAGTGTTTTGCGGCCATTAGTAGTTTAGTTCAAAATGAGGAACACAGACAGTTCTCTGAACCATTGTAAGTTTGGCATATTGGTTTGGGTCCCAGACCAAAGAGGTCAATGTTCGAAGAGACGTGTGTTGTATGGCAAAGTCTTTAGTGTGAAACTACATGTATTAATTCTTAAAATTTCCTTCAAAGAAAGCATAAGGCTTTGACGTCTAGTCAGAAATGTGGTTGTCAGGCTTACATTGTATTTTGCAGGGGTGACACCAAGATACAGTTTGTTTAGCTGAATCATATTTATTCTCTGTGAGGCATGGCCTTGTCATTACAAAGAGAACTATATAGGATAATAATTTGATAGTTCTTTAATGTGGCAGTGGTCTCAGTTTGAATCCATTTTCACCTACAAGGTTAAATTGGTGATCTTCATTTTACTTAGGTTGAATAGTTAGCAACTACATGTATGAACCCCCCAAAAAGGACAGAAAACATCTATAGATATCTTCCCTCAAACTCTGTCTTATGCATTTCAACACATCTTGTTAATGTTTCATATCATCTTATTGGTTTCTTTATACAATTACCTATTCACTCTCAACATTACAATGTAGTAAGGGAACAAAGAAGTGTACTATGCACTTACTGGTTCCCGATTTCAGACCCTTCAGATCTATAGTCCTGTGTCTTCACCACTACACTACAATGACGAATATGCTCAACCTCTTTTCATTATTTTACTTTTGCATAATAAGTCAATTGATATCCACGTACATGTATATTAATAACCAAAACTGACCCTAATTTCCTTCTAGGCTTAATTTAGGCCCCAGAAAAAAGTTTCTTCAATTCATCTGAGTGCATATTCAACCTTGGTAGGTTAAATGAGGATCACCAATTTAACCTACTTTTTCAAGGTAAAACTGGATTCAACCTGAGAATGGATTTTAAAGGCAACATTGATATCTCCCATCTATTTTAGATTCTAAAGTGATACCAGAGTACTTCCGCAGCCTACAGTGTTATAAGATGGACCAAGAGATATCAAGTAATGAAAAGACACCACTGTTAGGAACAGAACATCCTACTTTGGAAAACCACAGAACACATGATGTTCCAGTGTATGACACCAAACCAAATGGCCCTTCACCACTAAGCCGGTCATTTTCGACAGATTCAAGCCAATTTGGAAGTACAACTGTTACAGTAATCTCCTATCACAACATTTGTTACTCAGTCACCACCAAGGAGAAAGGAATAAAGAAAGAGAGAGGAATTATCAAAAATCTCAGGTGAGGGTTGTGCTACTGTAACATCATTTGAATGTTATTTTGAAGAAAATAAAGGATTTTACCACAATTGCTTGTAATTTTGCAATCTGATAGGTTAATTTACCATTGTCAATAAGAGTCTAGACAATGCTGTATGCGTCATGCTCGTATCAATTTGTCACGCAATGTAATAGCCAATCAGGAACGCCCATTTGGGGAATAAACCAATCATATTGCAAGAAAGTTATAGACAACGCTTGCTCTTTCTTTGTGTCATGATTTTGCTCACGCTCTGAAATAAAAACTTTCTTTTGTGTTGAATATTGTGGTAAAAAACAAATCGAAAGTGGTTCAGCGTTGTCTGTACTCTTATCGACAATGATATTTGTCATCACAGTGGTTAAAATTTGTTCTGGACTCACTCAGCTGTGCCTCGTGAGTCCACAACATTTTGACCATTGTGATGACGAATATCATTGTCGATAAGAGTACAGACAACGCTGAACCACTTTCGATTTGTTAAATTGAAGCAAGCAAGATCATTGTTAAGTTAAAGTAGTCGATAAACAGATACTTTCATAGTGAAGACCCAAACAAATTTAACAAACATACCACATGGAGTAGTGGAATTGAACGTAGGCAACATTTGTGCACAGTGCTCTGACCTTTGCTCCAACTCTGCTCTTTATAAAGTTTTTTATTCTTTAACCCATTGACTCCTAAACCACCCCCTATTGACGAGTAAAGTTGTGTGGTATCAGACAGAGTAAAATCTATTAATGAAAATTTGGTTTTATCAATTCCTCTATTCACTCTGACGAAGGTTAACGCTCGAAACGTCAGCTTTCCAAATCATTCATGGTGGTAATTCAACCTTTATCAACACGTTTGATAAAACCAAATTTTTCTCTTTGACTCTCCCATTGACGCAGCACCACAGTTTCTTTAGAGACTAGAAATTTGTAAAATCTATTAAGTCTCACTCCAAGGAGTGACTGGGTTAGAGACGACATAGTTTTTGAGTGGATGTAGGGGTTAAGGGTCTTAATATAAATTTAAATTCTTTCTGTATTTCATGATTTAAGTGGCCTTGTGCAACCTGGATTAAATGCAATACTTGGACCAACAGGAAGTGGAAAGACAACGTATGTATAACATAATAGGATATCAAATTTTCTTCCTGTTTTTCGACAAATGTCCTATCTTCGTCCTAGATATTTTTCCCTTTACTCTGAGACCCTTTTTAAGGAGCAATATGGTTTCTTGATAAGGCAACCCAGTGGTGAGGGAATTTGATCAACTAAAAGGGATCAGTGATGAAAGATGTTGAGATCTTTTTAATTTGTATAATGAAAAAATCTTAAGACTTCTCCATCAATGATCAAAGACCCAAAAAACTAAGCAAAATTAATGCATTCCTTTTTCACTGTCTAATGTTACAAATTCGTCCATTTTGGAAAATCCCCAGTTTGGTAGGCTAAGTGGTTGTTGCTATGGTTATTGCGATAAATTCTGTGATTGGTGGATTAAGCTGAGTGCACTTAATATGATTGGCTGATGTAACTGTTCGATTTCAGGTATCCGATTATTTACTGTTGTATACAGCTGTCTTTTTCTGGGGGGTCTTCAATCTTTGTTTTTTATTTCCTGGTTTTTCACATACTTGACTTCTTCATGCTATTTCAGGCTTCTGGACATCTTGGCTGGCCGGAAGGATCGAAAACATCTGTCAGGTGTAGTCCTTGTTAATGGACAAAAGCAACCAGAGAATTTCAAATGTATCACCGGATATGTTGTACAGGTTGGTTGAAGAAAGCCAAAGTGACAAACACACACAGCTTTTAGAATTGTCTTTAAATAAAACAGAACTTATTAGAGAGATTTATACGGCAAACGGCAAAATGTGACTTTTACCAAAATCAAAGAGACGAAAAGAGAGAAATGCTCCTCGCACGTATCTGGATAATTTAAGCAACTGTCTCTGATTATAGACACCTGAAAAATTCAGATGGCTCCAACGGGATTTGAAGCCATGACCTCTGCGATGCCAGTGCATTGCTTTACCAACTGAGCTATGAAACCGCACAGTTGAGAGCAGGTCAATATAAATATTTGGCTTTTGTACATCTCCCACCGTCAATACAAACTAACTCACCTTGACCAGCTTCTAGATGGCTCGGTTGCTCGGTTGTAAGCCATTTTACGGCACAATCGTTCTGTTGTAGATTCAAATTTCTTTTAAGCCTGTACTTTTTTCCATGGGGTACTCTGGAAATACTTAAATTTCTCCACTGACTGCAATGAAATTCTGGAATGTTGTTTCGCATAGATAGTCGTGACATGATTCTACGTCGTTGTACGCTTTGTCTCATCAAAATACTGAGTTGCTAATGGAAGACGACGTATTATGAACATATTAGCATCAAATGATCACAGAATTTCCATGCAAAAGGGAAACGTGTTTTTGGTGGATGGATTGTAATGTTGACTAATATGTGGAGCCGACGTGAGAAAACGTATCATGAGAACAGTGATTGATGTTGCCTTTGGATATGATTTGGAAAATGAAGCACAATTGTATTTAAGGCGATGCAAAACTCAAACTGACGTTGCTTAGGTTTTGTGTCCGTCCGCTTTTTCTTTCCTTGTTATCGATTATGTATGGAATCATAGTTCATTATGCATGGTTCTCTAGGCGTAAACACTAACGGCTTAGTTGACCAGTGACATCATGGACCACAGCGTTTATACCATCTACTGACGTTACACCAATCACATGACTCTGAAGATGAGTTACGCTTAGGTTAGCTAAACACCATTCCATGTCACCCTAATCAGTCCTCAGGACTACACTCACCCGGATGATCGTACTTCTCTTTAAGAATTGTAGTGGGTTAATTTAAGGACGGTGCCTACTATTATTATTGTGCATACGTTCTACGCATCTAAGAAAACTACGCGGAGAAAGCATAACTTAGCAAGTGCTCTTGGTATCCAAAAAGAAGATTGGGGGTAACCATCCATTTTTTAGAGATAATTGAGCTTTATTTTGGAAAAGGACGCCATACGTTGCCTTGTATTTTAAAGCTTTTTATAATTAATATTGTTGATTGATTATCTTTGAAAAATGCGTGGTTTCCCCCAATTTTCTTTTTGCTTTTCCCGCATACTCATAAACCGCGCAAATATACCTTTGAATTAGTAGGCTCCGTCCTTGATGCTTTCTAAACCACTTCCTTACGAATGAAGTTCATTCAACACTTAATTGAACCCCACTCTATGCATTCATTTTTTTTTTAATTTGCCAGGATGATGTTGTGATGGGAACTTTAACGGTGAGAGAGAACTTGCATTTCTCTGCATCCTTAAGACTCTCCAGAAAGCTGAGTAAACGCGAGCGTTCAAAGAGAGTAGAGGAAACTCTTAGCGACTTGGGCTTGTTTCATGTGGCGGAGTCTAAAGTACGTACAGATAAGTCTAATGGTAATGGTAATGCATTTGTATACTGCACATATCACATCAGTCTCGTGGCGGTTTACAATTCTCTGAGAGTTAGACCACCAACATCGAGGGTCTCCAGTGTTTGGGTTCTTTTACGTCCCACAGTGTTGGTTAACAGGAATTGGGTTGTGAGACGGGGCCTACGGTTTATAGCCCTTATCCGAGAACACTTGAAAGTCTAACCATTTGCAGGTGAAATTAAAAAGGCAGCACTTCCTCCTTAGTTAGTTGGCTAGGTCCAACTTTTGTTTAGCACATTGACCCCTGGGAGTGAGACTTACCAGATTTTACTCTGTGTAACCCCAGACGATTTTACTCGTCACCTGGGGGCGTCCTAGGGCGTTTGAGTTGTCAATGTGTTAAGCAGTCTCCTCCATTAAACTCCTCAAGTCAAGTCAAGTCAAGTCAATTTATTTAACGTCGGTAGTTCCTCTAGTTATGAAACTGGTATCAACGGTGCGCCTTTTACCCCCCTCCCTCTGTCAGTGCTCCGTTTCACGGATATTTAAAGCTATAGCTACACGGGTCAGAGGAAAGTGGAAACAGACGTTGAAGTCACCGAGGATCGAACTGGGGACCCCTTGCTCCGAAACCCGCGCACTAGCCAACTGAGCTACGCCTGCAAATGTTGGTTTTTGAGGAGAGTGGAAAACCAGAGTATCCGGGGAAAAAACCTCTCGGAACAGAGTAGAGAACCAATAAACTCAACCCACATATGGCGTAGAATCCGGGAATCGATCCTGGGCCACATTGGTGGAAGGCGAGTGCTCTCATCACTGCGCTAGCCCTGCTCCTGCTCCTGCTCCTGATCTCCCACACGAAAGTCCGCTGCTCAAGTAACTGAGCCAACCCACTGAGCCGCAATTCTATGTGAAGTCAGCGTCAACGGTCTTTGCATAAAATGGGTTAAACTTTCAAAATTAAGGGATTACTTTTAAAATTATGACGAGCGTTTTCAACAATTCCTATTTTTGAAAAGGGCTAGAGGAGAAACAAAACCCTGCAAAAGCGCTGTACCAGTTTCCCTGAGAGTTCTAGAATTTTTCGGGAAGGGGTAAGTCGTTTTCTTGGGCCCTAACATAGCCAAGAAACAGTGCTTTACTGTTGCTGTCCAGAAATAAAATTAAACAAAAAAACATCAGAAAAAATATTCTTGCAAATTTGTGGAACTGAGAAAAATGGAAATCATCCACGGAGCTCATCTGTGCTTAAATTCGTTAATTTTATTTGCTCATCCGCCAGGTTGGAAACGAGTTTATTCGAGGAATATCTGGAGGTGAACGCAAACGTACCAACATTGGAATGGAACTTATATTGGCACCATCTGTTTTGTTTCTCGATGAGCCAACCACTGGGCTGGATGCAGCCACAGCTGTGTCCGTTGTTCAGCTTCTTCAAGGGTAGGGAAGGTCTTTACTGCCTGACTGATATAAATTCTTTGCGAAGGAATTCGTGCGCGTGAACAGCCACTCGAGAATGTGTGTGAAAGAACGTGGTCGAATTCTTTCACTACAGAATTTGACCTTGTCCCTTAGCGTTTTAACGTAATAAAAGAGTGCCTTTTCAAACGTAAAACAAATACTTTTCTTATACTAAAATGGCAGTTACTGCTGATGAAAACCTTTTGAAATGCAAATACTCTTTAATATATTCCCCCGCATTAGCCTCCATTGCGAGCTAGTTGTCACAATGTCATTTAGTGTTGCTTTTATCCTTTATAGGCTCGGTCATCGTGGTAAGACCGTGATTATGTCCATACACCAGCCTCGCTACTCGA
>NC_090887.1:31491251-31506251 GCF_036669925.1 Montipora capricornis | reverse complement strand
CATCCGTCGAAGTCGGTATCGCGACAAGTTCCTTAACACTGGGTATCCTGTCGCCGAGGGCCACAAGAAAGATTTCTGGCCCGAGTGCTTTGATCCGACTGGCTGCCCAAGTTAAGCTCTGTAGGTTTTCTGTAGCAGGCCCATTAGCTACCAGTAGCACTCTCTTTTGGCTTCCTTCGCGAACTCCAGAGTCGCGGTTCAGTAGCAATCCGTTTTGTGTCGTTTCGAGAGCATTCAGTATGCTCTTGTTTCCTCCTTGATGGTGCATTTTACTGAGAAGTAGTTCAGTTGTGAGCTGGTGAATAACCATAGAAAGTATAGAATTGAACAGTGAAGAGACTTAAGAGGAACACCTTGCATTAACTTTGTTTAATAAGGTCTTGTGTTATCAGCTTTAGGTGTGCAAATAAACGAAAGAGCTTGGGGAGAGTATGCGCCTTTTATTCCCAGTCCCCAGTTTTAATTGTTTTGGCGGCACTTCTGCTAATATATAGACTTAGCCAAGCCTGAATGCGGAGCTTCCGGGTTGTTTATCTCATTTGCGTTCGGTTGAAAACATGGATCCTCAAAGACCTATGAAACTAATTAACTTTTCTGGACTTAATTATTTATAGCAATGTGGCTTAGAATATCTCATTTTATCAACGCCAAAAAGACGGCCACAAAGTAGTTCGTTGCATTTAAAAATCATGGCTCCAACGCAAATGTTTATCTTCATCACTAACCTCAATTCCTCGATGTTGTTTTCCAGCTCCCGTTCTAAAATTGCTCGAAAGCGTTTCCCTGAGATTTTTTCCATCCTTTAGCAGAGGTTTTTCCGTGAAAAATCATTTCGAACAGTCCATAAAAAGCAATTATGTTTGCACATACAAACCACATAAACCCCTTCACTGAGGTCACATTGGCATACATGGAGGGGTGGACGTAAGTACGGACGGTCGCGAATGACGTCATAGCTAAAACCAACATTTCTCGCATCAATGGGACCTTAATCGTGGTGCTCCGCGCGCGCTCCTTCAGCGCTCGGAGTTCAGCTTTCATTTCCCGCACATCCCACAGTAAAAAAACTTAAGCAACAGAGACCTTAAGATCTACGACGGCGACGTCGACGACAACGCCACAAAACAATGATATCATTGGTTAAAAGCGCATAAATAATCGTGCTGCACGTGCAGCACGCATTTTAACGCATATTGTGTGCGGTTCTCTGCATAACGACGACGTGAAATCACCAAATTTGAAGTTTTGACGACAGCGTGAGCATGGAACCCAGAACCTTGCATTCTCTATTTTCACTCTGAAACCGCTCGTACCGATTTAGTTCTAGAATACTTCGCCCACATTGTACGACGTGAACGCTAAGGAATAATCTCGAAAGACTTATGATAGAGCAAAGTTATATTTTAAGGTGACGTTTTCGTTGACGTCGCCGTCGTAGATCGTAAGGTCCCTAACGACGACGCGACGGCAACGGCAACGAGAACGTCATCTCAAAATATAAATTTGCGTTATTGTAATCATGACTTGGTGACTATTTCAACCTTTTGAATATGACAAGGTTGTGGTAGTTCCTCAAAAATTACATTGGTCGGAACGGCGCTTAATTTAGGCGAGAAAATTATTATTTATCCTCGAGTGCTGAGGTTCTTCCTAAAACCCTAAATTTGGCTATATTAGGTTGTTGTTTTGCTGCCGATGGCAAATAAATGGTCAAAAGCGAAAAATGCACGTGCAGGGCGTGCAAACTGCCCAGTAATTATGCAAATTTGTGAAGTTCTAATTGCCCTCTCCGTTGTCGTTGCCTAAGTCCTCTAATCTGAAAGCCTGGTACGGGCTACAATTGGGGACCTTTTGCCATTAGAACAGTTCCTGTGTTGATCCTTTTGCTTACCTTGGGTGACTTAAAATTGAAGCTTACAGATGCATTGGCACCAAATGTTATTGCAGCGAATCGTGAGTCAGGCTCAAACCTTGTCACCAGGCTCTTCACAACACTTACACTGACATTGAAGTCGGCCCTGGATATCGACTCGGATGAATCGAGAACAAACACGACGTCATAATATGGAGTGAATCTCTTGTCTCTTGAGTTGTCATGGCGATCAAGGAGATATGTCATCATTTTATGTCTCGTTTCTTCAAGTGGAGGAATAGCTCGCAAACCTAAAACACAATATGTTGTGCGCATTAACTTTCAAAACTCCTGTACTGAGATCCTTCTGCGTTCCACCGTTTTGGTGGAGCGAAAGGAAACGCTTCTGGGAACTAAGTTTAATCCCAGTCTTCTTTGAAGTAAAGTCAAATTCTTAAAAACATTTCAGTATGCGGGGAGTACGTCAGCCATAGTTAATTGTCTACTGTAGTCCTGTAACTTGCTGACCTTCCGATGTTGTCTCGACTGCTGTAGGAGCTCTCGGAATTTTTGCGAGTATTCCCGAGTCATCACCAATGAATGCATCTCTTCACTTTTCTGCTTATGGCTTAGAGGTCAAGATAGAAAGTGGGACAATCATTCTCTACAAAAAAAAGTTAGTGTGGGCAGTTCAAATAGAATGACATTCATATCTTATCTGTTAGGCTTACTTTCGTAAATATCCTCCGCTGTTTCCCAAAACACTTGGCCGCAACATGTCTCTGCCACGAGCAAAGCGACCAACACTTCTATAAAGAAAGTCATTGGTTTTATGTATCTGTAATTTATGATCTCTCCACTTCTAATGAATTAAGTTTCACGTGTAGCACATAGATGGGCATCAGTGTATGTGCTCTCTGGAAATTTTCAAACCATGAAATATTAGAAGTGTCCTCTTATCATAAGGCATTCCATAGCTTTTCAAAATGTCAAGATAAGTAAAGGAATTTCCCCTGGCCCATGGCTACTTCGGTGGATTTGGGTGAGCCTTGGATCCGCTGAACATTTTTTTGTTTGTGATCCTGCTGTTTGGACATGATTAAACCAACCTTTTGTTCTTGCCTTTATCTGAACTTGAATCCGATCGCTTAATTTAAGGGGTTTGTCGGTAGTTTTGTGTTACATTTAACGTTATCGGCAAACGCTTCCAACATGAAAGAGAGAAGTGATCCTTGTACTTATCTGAACAACTTAAGCAATAAGGCCATTTACAAGTTCATGTGCTCCTCCTCTTCAAAGCGAGTCTTAGTGCAAAGTTTTTGTGATGGTAATTAGTTCTACTTTACATATGAATGAAAACTAATTCCTTTGCACTTAGACTCGCTTTGAAGAGGAGGCAGACATGAACTCGGAAATGGCCTATTGTCTTTGAGAGACACCTGAAGCTCAACGAGGTACTTTTGGTTGACAGAAAGGAGAAGTTGTCCTTTTATCAAATGCATTTCAAATACATTTTGCCTTGCGAATTCACTTTACTTGCAAAAGCCTTAGTATAATCTCCTTTGCTTGGTTTACTACAAGAATTTTGTTCGCATATTCTTACCTAATGAAACGAAAACAACGGCAATAATAGCAATAATATTCCTAGAGAAAATAATAGCGCAGTTGGAGTAAAATGCTAAACAAGATACGAAGCAAACGTCTTGAAGGGTTTGCTCACCACTGGAAATCTGCATTTGAGGGTTTCATCTCTTATAAGAAATGCAAAGTTGAAAATATCCTCGGACAATTGACTAGTATGTACAGTTTGCCATGCAGTTTTGTTTCCATCTAAGGACAGGCGATCACATTGGAGGCCGTGTCGTTTTTATACTCTTTATTACCAAAGAACAACTGTTGTCCACACTTGTACCCAACGTCTTACCCAGCCTTTTCTTCTGTCGTTCTATTCTCACAAAGAGCCTTGAATCGAGCTTTATACCAATCCAAGGGAACCATAAAATATTTTTAATTGTAAATTTAATTCTCTCCACCTATAATAAAGACACTTCGCAGTTCTCTGCGTGATGCCTGTTTGTGTACGTCAGACGCAGCTGGTCTGCAGGCAATGAGAGGCTTGGGTCTCAATCAGAAACATTAAACTCACAACGTGATAAACATTATGCTTTCCATTCTACTCTATTTCATTTTATTTCCTTATTTTCTTTCTTTCTTTCGTTATTTGTTTGTTGGTCTTTAATTTTGAGTATTTAATTGTGCATCGGGGGGGTGGGGGGGTTGCAAATTGTCGGGATTTTGGGAGTAAGAAAATTCTGGCTAGTGGGATTTGCAAAATGGACAGATTCGCGGTAAAAAAAATTTGTTACAGAAAGAACTGTAGCGCTGTTTATTTAATATTTACTAGCCGCATTACATTCCGTTTTGAGATTGCAATTAAAAGGCTATATGTAAGATTTATGCTTAAAATTAAAGTGACGAAGGTGGGGTCAACTGGCGAATCAATAAACTTTCCTTACGTTGGCTGTGTATATCAGATCGACCATCACAACAACCCATCCTTGCCTTTGAATTTACGATTATGGTTAATTTTCAATGTGCCTTTTCAATTTGACCGTAGTCGGCAGGGCTGTTTTCACAAAATGCCTAGCGTTTCAAAATTCAAGTGAAGCTATGATCTTCGCAGTTATGAACGCAATTTTTACAATTGCGTAGATAAGCCTGAAAAATTCAGGACTTCAACGGGGTTTGAACCCGTGACCTCGCGATTCCGGTGCGACGCACTAACCAACTGAGCTATGAAGCCACTGACGTTGGGAGCTGGTCATTTGTGGGTTCTAATGGTCCGGTGAGGAATGAATCGATGATGAAATGGTATATGAAATGCGGATATGAAATCAAGTGAAGCTATGATCTTCACAGTTAAGAACGCAATTTTTACAATTGCGTGGAGAAGCCTGAAAAATTCAGGACTTCAACGGGGTTTGAACCCGTGACCTCGCGATTCCGGAATCGTTGCCCGCGTAGCCGCCATTTTTAACAGGAAGTCCGACTGAACAATGATGATATCTAGTTTTCTTTGTTATTTTGTGCTAATTGTTGTTTAATTTTTCCCCACAGTTGATCGTTATGATTATTTTTGCTCTAATTGTCGGCGCAATTTATTATCGACTCAAGAGAGATGAACACGGTATTCAAAACAGGTGACTGTTTATTTATCATGTTATTTATCATGTTATTTATCATGACACAAAGAAAGTAGGAAAGACATAATGATTCCTTTATAAGTATTTCTTTAGTCATTTTAATTTGACGAGAATTTATCATTACGTGTGGCTGTAAATTGCTCATCCAGCTATTTTTCATCATATTTTAAATATCTAAAAAAAAGTCTTGAAATTCGTGAAAGTCTTCAACTCGTCTAATCCTTCCGCCATCTTAGTTTGTCCTGCACGGTCAGAGTCACGTGACAGGTACGTTCAATGTCAGAGCGCCCCGTTGTTTGGTTCGCCGGCTTTCCTAAACAGTCTCCTCTAACATATAGATTTAGCCAAGCTTAAAAGCGGAGCTCCCAGGTTGTTTATTCTTACTGGCTGTAGGATTAGTGAAAATAAAAGGCTTTGAAATTGTCCGCGTTTTGGTTTTCTCGGATATTACTTAATTATGTCATTTTCTTCGCTGCCTAACTAGTGAATTCCACAGTTAATTTCATCCGAAAAACCGACTGATCGCATGAATCACGAAGGGATGAGTGTGATATCGGTTTTTCCAGCGAAATTTACTGTCGAATTCACCAGTTAGGCAATTAATTTTTCTTGAATCGCAAGAGTTTTAAAAGTAACAAGCAAATCCTCAGCCAGCCAACGGAATAGGAAAGATTTCAGAGTCGACTATCAAAAGCCAGCGAATAGGAACCACGCTAAAATTATAAATCAAAGACGTACTATAGCTCGTGATGTGACAGATCGTCTTTGTCGGTTCAAGGTCAAACAAGGAGTTTTATTGACGTATTTTATTCCACTTTATCTCTGAAAACGAGATAATTTACATTTTGATGCATTTCATTGAAACACGCCAGCTTGGCTTAGAACCAGAATTGGCTAGAAAGTACAAACGTCAAACAAGATCTTCAACAAATTACCTGTACGTGCTCTAAACAAACTTCTGAAAACACAAGCTGGTGATATTTCTCCTTACTTTTACGAGACCTCATTGCGATTACATGTTTATAACATAAGCGCGAAATTTTCTTGTCACTGTCGAGGCACATCGAAACAAGATTTGTCGATGTACTTTATTCCACTTTATCTCTGAAAACGAGATCATTTACATTTGATGTATTTCGCTGAAAAAGGCCAGCATGGCTTAGAACCAAAATCGGCTAGAAAGGACAAACTTCAAACAAGATCTCCAACAAATTACCTGTACGTGCTCTAAACAAACTTCTGAAAACACAAGCTGGTGATGTTTCTCCTTACTTTTACGATAACTCATTGTGATTACATCTTTATAACATAAGCGCAAAATTTTCTAGTCACTGTCGAGGTACATCGAAACAAGAAGATTTGTCGATGTACTTTATTCCACTTTATCTCTGAAAACGAGATCATTTACAATTCGATGTATTTCGTTGAAACAAGCCTGCTTGGCTTAGAACCAGAATCGGCTAGAAAGGACAAACTTCAAACAAGATCTCTAACAAATTACCTGTACGTGCTCTAAACAAACTTCTGAAAACACAAGCTGGTGATATTTCTCCTTATTTTTACGAGTACTCATTGCGATTACATGTTTATAACATAAGCGCAAAATTTTCTAGTCACTGTCGAGGCACTTCGAAACAAGATTTGTCGATGTACTTTATTCCACTTTATCTCTGAAAACGAGATCATTTACATTTGATGTATTTCGCTGAAAAAGGCCAGCTTGGCTTAGAACCAGAATCGGCTAGAAAGGACAAACTTCAAACAAGATCTTCAACAAATTACCTGTACGTGCTCGAAACAAACTTCTGAAAACACAAGCTGGTGAAATTTCTCCTTACTTTTACGAGAAATCATTGCGATTACATGTTTATAACATAAGCGCAAAATTTTCTTGTCACTGTTGAGGCACATCGAAACAAGAAGATTTGTCGATGTACTTTATTCAGTGACTTTTTTCCACTTTATCTCTGAAAACGAGATCATTTACATTTGATGTATTTCGCTGAAACACGCCAGCTTGGCTTAGAACCAGAATCGGCTAGAAAGGACAAACGTCAAACAAGATCTTCAACAAATTACCTGTACGTGCTCGAAACAAACTTCTGAAAACACAAGCTGGTGACATTTCTCCTTACTTTTATGAGAACTCCTTGCGATTACATGTTTATAACATAAGCGCAAAATTTTCTTGTCACTGTCGAGGCACATCACAAACAAGATCTTCAACAAATTACCTGTACGTGCTCTAAACAAACTTCTGAAAACACAAGCTGGTGAAATTTCTCCTTACTTTACGAGAACTCATTGCGATTACATGTTTATAACATAAGCTAAAAATTTTCTTGTCAATGTCGAGGCACATCGAAATAAGAAGATTTGTCGATGTACTTTATTCCACTTTATCTCTGAAAACGAGATCATTTACAATTCGATGTATTTCATTGAAACATGCCAGCTTGGCTTAGAACCAGAATCGGCTACAAAGGACAAACTTCAAACAAGATCTCCAACAAATTACCTGCACGTGCTCTAAACAAATTTCTAAAAACACAAGCTGGTGATATTTCTCCTTATACGTTTACGAGAACTCATTGCGATTAAATGTTTAGAACATAAGTGCAAAATTCTTGTCACTGTCGAGGCACATCGAAAAACAGTTAGGGAAGCGGAGTAAAAAAAACTTCTTGTTCGCTTGCATTTTAAGGTCAAACAAACCAGCAACAGATCGATTATTTCTGTCCAAAAAGAGTACAGGTGATTGTTATTTAATTCCAGTTAACAATAAAAATTCGAGGTTCATTCCTGAACAAAGGAAAAAACGACTAAACCACGTTTTAGAAATATGCATCCACTTGAAATAACTCATCCGTAGAAATAACAAACGGTTTAGTGTCCAACTTTAAGATATTTCTGGTGTACCGTTTTGTAGTTCTCGTTCTCTTTCTCTCTTCTTTCGTTTCTGTTCTTCTGACATAGGCCGTCCAGGCATCTTGCAACCTTAGTAGATTCAAAATTAAAAAACTTAAGACATACCAGAAACTGCAATTCAGAGCAAAAAGCAGCACTAAAGAAATTAATAATAAACACTCAGCTTTAAGTTTATATCCCTTCAGTGCTTGACTTGAATAACTACGTAGCCACAAGTGTGTCCTGACCACAGCTATATTATGTCAAACCTTGCTTTGAAACCAGCGAAAAATGCAAGAAAAAATATTTTCCAAACCGTACCTGAACACGAAGGACAACACGAAGAGCATAGACTGTCAAGAGTTTTGGTGACGTAGCATCGACGTGCAGCCGCGTCGAGCCACTGAAAGAGCGTGAAAAATTAAGCCTCGTTATGCTCAGGTGTGAGTGTCTGACCTGGCTTGAGCCTGCGATCCAATCAACAACCAGTCCCCGGTCAGCGGTCAACTTAAAAAAACAGCTGACCTCGAAGCCGCGATATGGTCACGTGATACTGGTCAGCGGCTATCAGCAGCTACTTTGACAATGTTATGACGAGATTCATGATCAGTAACAGGACAGACGCATGAAAAACTGACATCAATTTGTTATTAAAATTGCCTCCTTGATCAGCTCTAAACTTGAGCCCGTATATGGTTACGTGATACTGGTCACATTGGCATACATGGAGGGGTGGACGGACGTACGGTCGAACGGTCGTACGGTGACCAAAACCAAATTTTCTCGCATCGATGGGTTACCATATTTTCTTAACTATGCTGCTCCGCGCGCGCGGAGCTCCGCTATTTACTCTGTTTAAACTAGAACCGTTTGTTTCGGCGCTTACGGGAACATCAGTTGACAACGGCGCGCGCAAAAAAATGTCCATATTATGTCAGATTAAAGTAGAGTTCAGACTTTTCCGCATTCTCTCGCGTCGTCAACTGAGGTTCCCGTTCTGTTGCTAAATCAACCTCGGTATTAGATGAATTGGAACCAACCTTTAGGAACTCGGATAACAATGGGGAAATCTCTTTAATTGTTTGGTGATGTTTCACCGCATCGTAAATTCATACTCACGTTACTGAGGTCATCATTATGTATCTGCTTCATGGTGGTATAGCCGTTCTAAAACGCTGGAAAACTTGAGCGGGCAAGTTACAATTTGTTTCACTCGTCGCTGTGATTTTCTGAGAATGTGGCGCGAAATGTTCAAAGGCTTTGAAAAAGAGGCTGAATTGATGTTCTTTTACTTTACTCTTTTGTTCTCTTCTTTTTTTACCTTCAGGGTGGGTGTGTTCTTCTTCTTGGTGATGAACACGGTTTTTGGAAATTTGTCTGCAGTTGAGTTATTCATCAAGGAAAGACCAACATTCATGTCAGTTGCTGAATATTCTTCTATTTTCTATTATCTAATAAGCTCAATCATGCGCTCGTTTTGATTGGTTCTCACCTATGATCTATTTGAGGACAGACGCATAGCTGACGTCATCATCAGAAATTTGTAGTTCTTTATTTTATAAAACAAATAGATTCCTTGTTGCCGTGCGTCTGTTAAGTAATGGATCACAGAAAACGTCAAAATGTGATTGAATCAATTTAAGTAGTTTATATTGTAGCCGACAATTTTTTCACCTTTTCTCCCCCCTCAGCAGAACAGCAGGCCTCGGTTGTTCGAAAGGTGGATAAGGCTATCCAGTGGATAAACACTAGCAAAGCCAATTATTACGTTATCCAGTGAATAGTGATTCATCCAGTAGATAGCGTTATCCACCCTTCAGGCAACTGGCGCCAGAAGTTCACCTTCTACGCCTTTTCTTCATTCTTGGCGCAAGAAAGCTCTGTTACCATTTTTAACCTTGCCTTGTCTTTGCATTGCAGACACGAATCAGCGAGTGGATATTACAGAATCTCGGTGTATTTTTTGGCCAGTCTTCTGTGACCTCATCCCCCTTCGTCTTGTACCTGCCTCTATATTTTCAGTCGTTGTTTACTTTATGACAGGTAATTGTTTTCGTTGTGCATGATGTGATTTCCTAAGTATTCGCTTACCCTCCCGGATCCCGTTTGTTCAATTAACCCAGATTGAAAATTAACCAAGGAGTTTATTTCTCTTCTCCTAAAGTTTGTTGAACATTGATATTCTTGAAAAACAAAAATAAGGAAATGAAACTTTCACCAAAAAAGTTTGAAAAATGAAACAAAATTTCACGCTCATGCTGGATTAAGAGATAGCGACTTTCATATGACCTTGAAAAATAAACGGAAAAACAGAATGTAAACAAAAATGCAAAACATTTAATTGGCTTATCGAACAAAAACAAACGAGCGCGAATTTTCATTGGCTTAGCGAACTCGGATGCAAATAACGTCATCTCTCCATGGAACTCTCTGGAAAGTTTCGCTTTGACGTCATTTGAAATGCAGTAATGTGATTGGGCAATCGAACTGTTTACTGCCCATATTAGGAGTTTCCTTGGCGGGAATGAGGAGGTGGTTTGTTTTAATCTTGCCAAACATTGGTCCTTGAAACAAACTGCGAACACTTTTTCAAGGTCATACGAAAATCGCTCTAAGTATTTCATTGGTGTTGCGCTCACTCGTGAAATATTTTTCAACACGAGAAGAGAAATTTCGTATCTCCAAGCGGCCATGTAATATTCTATTTATTATATAAACACCAATGAAATACTAAATCATTTCACGAAAGGTATCGAAACACTCAATTTTCATATGTAACCATACCAACAGTAATCTTTTCACGTGTAAAGATACCCTGTTTTCGCGCGAAAGCTCACTTGGTATTTCATTGGTGTTTATATAATAAAATGCTTTATCAATTGAGCTGCGAAGCCACATCTGTTGGGATCAGTGAGGCTCTTTTTCAGTCCATTGCTCAAATTGTGATGCTATTTTATTAGTATATTCTCAGCACCAAATACTCCAAATTTTCTCAATTTTCTTGCAGGCCTTGATCGTCAAGTTGCAAAGTTCTTTATTTTTACGTTCACCCTCATTTTGACGAATCTCTGTGCCTGCGGTGTGGGTTTCTTTGTCAGCGCATGTGTACGGACCTTCGCTATAGCAAACCTCCATGATGGTAAGTGATTTTTTTTCAATTTATTGATTGACTCCGTTTTTGCTTTTAATGTTAGGGGATTTTCTTTATTGTGTTTTAATTCGGCACCCTGTGAAATCAAGTTTATTTTCATCATGTCTAAAGTAAGTTTTTCAATAGTTAATACAGGGGAATAGTTATGAAAACGGCCAAATTTCTTTTTGGTAGGTTTTTGTTCTCCTTTTTGGCCTTGACCGTGCACAAAACACAATAGTTGTTTACTCCGTACTGAGGAACTAACCAATAGAAACGTGTTGGTTACGTAATTCATACATAGTGTATGAGCGCAAAACAAAAGCTAGATTGTGCACGGTCGTGGACTTTCCCACCTAAATCTTGGCTTCTTTGTTTGCTCCTTTGATGTTTGCCGAGTTTCAAAACCAGCCCCTCTATTAACTATGGTTATTCACAACGAACTGTTTTCATTGGAAAGCCCCATCCACACTACGTATTGCTTCTTTACGATTCTCGTTTTTTATATCAGCAATAAACGAAGCAATTTATTTTCATGCACACAAGTTCAGAAATATGTTTTTGTATAAAAAGCCTCACTAAAACTAAAAAATCGGAGACTTGTAATAAAACACATTCTCTCCACTTCTTCTCTCGGCTTTGCCGTTCGTTGTTAGAATTTTGCCTGTCGCCCGGACAAACCCATCTATGCAGGCTGGCTTTTGCTATTCCTACTTTTTTTTTCTCGCACTAAAATCAGTTTCGTAAAATAGCTCTTTTATTTTATGTTCTCTAACAGGTATTTGGTGGTGTCTTAATAAATCTAAACTCTGTTCTTAGTTGGCTGGCATGGATAAAATATATCAGCATATTCCGCTATGCAATGGAGGTAACTTTAGTATTCTCAACAGAATATCACGCTTCTGAGTGGTCAATGACGAATGCATAAGTAGGTTATAGAGTGCAACACGGACGTTGCTATAGAAACACGATGATGGAGTAACTCCTGCTGTTTTGAAAGTTCTCAAATTGCAGCACTCGACGTAATTTTGAGAACTTTCAAAACATCACTCGTGCCCATAAATCACGAAATGCACTTGTGTTCATACGGTTTTCTATACTTGTACGCCCAGGCTCTTGCTGGAATAATCAGAGTTTCAATGTTGTGTGTGAATGTCGCGATCTCTGAATCAGCTAAAATAAGAGTTTAGTTATTATTAGTTGTTGTCTAGTTTTTGAAAATTGCTAAGAAGGGCAGTGGCGCTTTAAAGTTTCAAACTATTAGTTTGAGCTATTCTAAGTGTTTCATGACGTTCCCATCTTTGTTTATGTTGTACATTATGGGCGAAGTAGGCTATAACCTTATTGCGTGGTACGTACGGATTTGAAACAAACAGAGAGAAGGAAAGATTCATTGTTGTTTGTCCACGTTGTCGTCAAAATCTTAAAATTGGTAATTTGTCGTTGTTGTTTTGACGAGTACGGGAGAGGAAGGTACAAAATGCGTGCCGCCCGTGCAGCACGATTTTTTTTCCCGTTTTAACCAATAATATTTCTGCTTTTTGGCGTTGTCGTTGCCGTTGCCGTCGTCGTTTGTGTATAAATAAATATTCTCATATTTGGGTACGTAATTATTTCATCCATTGTCTTTTAGATACTAGAGATCAATGAGCTTCACAACATGCACTTCCATTGTCCAGCGAACTCTACCCTTTGGTATGTCTTCTTTATTCGCGATTTGGTGTCGATATAGTTAGCGAAGTTGAGTGGTTAAGGCACCGGCCGTGAAATGTGAAGGTCTAGTATTGCACCAGCTCTACATACATCATGGCACAAAGCTTTCTCTTTTCCAGAGTCCATAGCCTCTGTAGCAAGCAGCGATGTCTCTCTCGGATAAGAAGCGCTTCGAAGCCGCGAGGGGAATGTTCTCCCCCTGCCCCATTCCCCTCGCGGCTTTGTCGCTCACATTCGCCCTCCAAAAGACAAAACCGCCAACTGGAGGCTACAAATACCATCTAGCTCTTTTCAATCCGTTATCTCATCGAATCGATATACGACAAAGCTCAATTTTGTTTTGGGTTGAGGGTCCATTGTTTCCTTTGTATGTTCATTTGTGCTCATAGTTTTCTAAACCACCCCATCAGAGAGCAGTGAGTATAACAGCGTTCTACTACCCCCCTCCTGCGAATTATGATAGATTTTTTTTTTCTGTTGATCTGCTCAATTTGACAGTTTCTCTTTTTGGACCTGAAAAATCCCGCAAGGAAAATGGTCTAATAAATATTCGTCATGAAATTTATGTTTTTATGTGTTCATATTTTTATTTATAAATCGGAGTGATATAGTGTTGGCGCTAAGCGATAACCTCTCGTTTCCCAGTAATATGGCCTTGGGTCGAGGCTATGTTTTGGTTTTGTTGGGTTGTCTGTGTTTTTGGCAGGGAACCCATGTTTTGCCTTCTTATTATAACATTAAGAATATTATTAATATAATTTAATATAATATTTTAATTTTTATTGTTAGTAGTAGTAGTAGTAGTATATTTATCATTATCATTTTAATTCAGGATTGATTTGTTTCATTGTTTTGCTGTTTTGCAGCTTGAGTAATGGCAATCAATACTTGTCCTCACAAGGAATTATTGTTGATCACTTGTGGTACAATGAACTGGCACTGGCCTCCATGACTGTTGTCCTCATGACATTTGCTTATATAGCTCTAAGATTAATCAAAAAGGAAAAATGAAGAAGCTTTTGTCAATCGTAGTCCGCCACAAACGGATTCTTTTGGAATTTCTTAAAAAACAAACAAACAAAATGACACAAAAGTTTTAACCTTTTGACTACCAGGAATGATCAGCATGTAAATTCTCCTCACAATTTCAGTCGGACAGGTATTGAGAATGAAGTTAATTATCAGCTTAAAAGGTGTGATTCTGATATAACACCAAATTCTCATGACTACTCAACGAAGAAATCTATTGTACTAATTAGGAGAATGAACGTATTCATCTTGGGAATTAAAGAGTTAAGGTGTAATGCGTCCGTGGGAAGGTTGGAAAACTAGTTGCTTAGCGACGTGCGAAAGAACAACTAAAAAACCAGACTGACCTTTCAGGACCCAGATAAACCACCTTAAAACCCTGCATTAATTCTCCTCAAAATTTCAATGGAATGTTAGTCAGACAGGTATTGAGAATGAAGATAATTATTAGCTTAAAGGGTGTGATGTTGATATAACACCAAATTCTCATGACTGCTCAACAAGAACATCTATTGTACTAGTTAGGAGAATGAACGTTTTGATCTTGGGAATGAAATGGTTAAGGTACGCGTCGGTGGGAAGGTTGGAAAACTTGTTGCTTGGCGACGTGCGAAAGAACAACTAAAAAATCAGATTGTCCATTCAGGACCCAGATAAACCACGGTTGCTCTACATGAATTCTGGTAGTTCAATGAGTAGAGCATGCGACCGGAGGTCGGTTTTGGTACATTTCTTTGCCGTCATCTCCTAAATGACGACGTGAAATGACCAAATTCAAGGTTCTGTGGAGGACGTTAGCACATGACGATAAATTTTCAGTTCTCTCTCTACGCTTCCAACCTACTCACACCAGTTTAATTCCGCGACAGTTAATACACATTTTTAACGCGAAACGACATCAAAAAGCTTCGTAGTGATATGAATAACGCGAACTTGTATTTTTAAATGAAGTCCTCGTAGCCGCCGTCGTCCTCGTTACGTCAGCTCACTATCACACCCGACTAGTAGCGGGGGAAAAAGGATTCAAATTCCGCTCACGGGAAATTTTCTTTCAGACATTTATTCAGTTGAAAATATGACTATTTGGGGTGTACGGGGTCAGTGTTTCTTTCATATACTCTTCATACGCAAATAAAATTAGCCTGTATCCTTCGTGGATCCTTCCT
>NC_090887.1:31483751-31486251 GCF_036669925.1 Montipora capricornis | reverse complement strand
AAATTCAAGTTGAACTCTGTAATTTATTCAAAAAGGTATTTCTCTTTCTAAAGGCGTGACTCGCGAATTAAGCAGTGATCGATTGTAAATTTTCGGTTCGGTTAAACCTGATTAAGCCTAAGCGCTCGTTTCAATGATTAGGGCTAAATTCTCTTTCAACATTTTAGCTTGCAATTTACGGTTCGGTTAACTACACTTTTCACGAGTTCGTGTGAAGAAATAGCACTCGTTAACTGATTAAGTCTAAGCGCTCGTTGTAGTGATTAGGCCTAAGCACTCTTTTAACATTTTAGCTTTCAATTTACGGTTTGGTTAACTACACTTTCATTCGATAATGTCACGTGACTCCAGGAGGCATGGTCACAAAGCTCCCCGCCAAGCTTCCATAAACATGGCGACTGATGAAAATGTAACCGAAAAGAATTTTTCTCGGGTCTTCTTAATCTACTCGACATTTGCGAGTACCATAGTTTAAATGTTAACTTGGATTTTCCCTCAGCAGCAATTTTGTTTAACCAGTTGTACATTACGGTATCAGTTCTTAGAAGTGTTTCTGACGGTGTCGCAAATTTACCTTGCACTGATCAGCTCCAAGAACTTTGTTCATGTTTTTCTGAAATCCACTTGTATTGGTGGAATAGAATGGCTGAAATAGGGAGAAGAACCACAAGCATAGCTGATTTGGGTCCACGTTCTGCAGCTGCGAGTGGAGTAGGAAGGCCAAATTGCGCAGGAACTTTTGGAAAACCTAAGAGTTCTAGGTTGCACATGGATGCAAATACCTCGCATGCTGCAAGTTTCCCGATTGACCATTCGACGGAGAGTGGTGGAGTATGGATTACAATGCGAAAGGGGTCTAAAATTAGTGACTATCAGCTAGACACCATAATAAGAGGGTACATTTCACGCCACGGGGTAACTATATTATTGGGTACGTACGGTCCTGGGGGGTACCCTGTGCAACGGGATCGAGTGTGCGCTGCAATTAATAGAGTGGATCCCGAAAACACTGCTTTGCGATGGGCAGTTGTAGCAACACGTAGAGGTTACAGTGTACCGTGGCCTAATTCGTCATTTCATATAGATGGACACCACAGCCTCATACGGTGGGGTTTTGTAGTTAATGGATGGTTAGACGGTTTCTCAAGAATTATTACAGTAACTTTTCTTAGGTGTTCCACAACAACCGATCAAATACTGTCATGTCTTATTTTTAGGATGCCATTAGCCAATACGGTTTTTACCATCTCGTGTACGTGGAGATCCCGGTGATGAAAATGTTTTGGTTGCCCAGTTTATGACCCAAGAGAGAGGTGAGGGGAGAGGAAGCGGATCATTATACTTTCCTGAGTAACCGAGTACGACTTCCGCAATAAGACCTCGTATTGCTATCCGTACACGATTACCAGTGATCCGTACTCCAATACACACGTCGTTTGTAATCCGTATACGAATACAAGTAATCCGTACACGGATGCCGCAATATATCACGAATGTGTAATAACGGGGGAAGAATTATGTTGATTCGTACACGATTACTTTATGATGGAAATCCGTACACGAAATCCGTACACGGACCGACGACTCATGATGAACCAATGGTTGTTATCGAGAGGTCTGGGAACAAGTTATATTTATACATTCAAAATGGCTGCCAGTGAAGAAATCGAGAGAGGAGAGAAGAGAATATGTAAAATTCGCAAGACGGCGATAGCCTTTAGATGTGAATAAGAAAGAACTCTTTGACTTTAAAGGTAAGAGGGTTGTTTTTAAATATGTTAACAATTTCATTGTGAATATTTAACCAAACCCCACAGTAAGCAGATTCAGGCAGTAATGTATAAGTATTAAATTTCATTTTTAAAGTTTTTATTGGTAAACACGATCTTGTGTCTCGGGTACCCAAGACAACCCTTCCCCCCGAGTTACCCTGGGCGAGAAAATTTTTCTCTCATTTGTTTAAAACATCTATCAACCGTTTACTGGAGGGCGAGACAACTCGGGTGGGCGAGATAACTCGGGGAGGCGAGTTGTCTCGCCTCCGCAGGTCCGAATAACCCTGGCAGGCGATTCAACTTTTTCGCATGTAAACAGTTTGGCTCGACTACCCGAGACACAGCAAAATCTTAAATGCGCAATCACAGAAGCAACAATTTGAGACCTTATACATGTTGCTAGCATTCGCGTTCGAATGAAAAGGTTTTTCCCGCCAAAATTCTCACCGCAGCCAACGGAAACTGTCAATTTCAAACATACATTTTAGTTAAACTACACATTACTGCTCAGTTGAGATTATCAGTCCATCTTAGCTTCTGAATGTGCAGACACAACTATACTTAATGAAAGACGAACTACAAAGAAGGGCAAATGATGATGCTTATTTTTTTAAAGATGAGTCGTAAAATGTATGCATTATCAAGTAGGGCCAACTTCGTCTCGTTCACGCAATTCTCATATAAATGCTCGATAAAGTTGTCTTGGGAAGGTATTCGTGTACGAA
>NC_090887.1:31471251-31476251 GCF_036669925.1 Montipora capricornis | reverse complement strand
TTGCACGCTTTAATGTCAATGTTCTTAGAGAATGCCGTTTAGCAATTGAAAACTGTTATATCTATGATGTAATCGAGTCACGTGCGTAGCCCGAGTAATCGTATACGTAGGCTCGATTACCAGCCGCTGTTTCGGGAAAAATGAGCCAGCAAAATTACACCGTCTCTTTTCGGGGAGGATACCCGAACTCGAGTGAGCGGCGGAAATTAAGCCTATCGGATACCCGAAGTTGTGCAATCACGTTATTCACTCTCTCTTTCTGTTCGTTGTTCTGTCTGTTGAATAAAATCCGTTCTTGACACTCTTTTTTTTTTATAAGAATACCTTTTATAAGAATATCAAGGCTGAAATTTGTGAATTTTCAAGAATATTTTAAGAATAAAGCCGAGGCTGAGATTTTGAAAAGGATAGATATAATTTTGTGTATATACATCTGTAAATACAATACAATTTTATGTTTTTAACTTAACCGTGTAAAATTACTCCTTTATCTGAACGGCGAAACTAGCCAACAAAACGAAAAAACCTGCACAAGCTATTTAGAAAAATGTTCAACGCTAATGAAAGTTCGATGAACGGTACATGTGATACATATGTACAGTATTCAGCAAAAAGACATAAACTAAACCGCAAAGAAGTATCATGATAAATTCTTTCTTTTTTAAATAACAAAACCTAGCGAAAACAGATCTAGATACCAAACACTTGTAATTGATACCCCAATAAATTCTAAAACGGAAATGTCATAATCTATAATTTAAGAATAATACAAGAAAATGTTCATCCTAAAATCGGCAGAAAAATAAGAATATTCAGCCTGGGCCGGAAAAATAACATTCTTATATATATATATATATAAAAAGAGTGTACAAAAACACCACTCATAACATTTTGGACATGGAGAAAGGTCTTATCATAGATTATGGGTTGCAGCTTAGAGACAGGTCTAACAAAAAAGTAATGGGCATTTGCAATAATTTGAAAGAATCATTAAGTAATAGGAGAAGAAACAAACTAGATAAACTTTACGACATTATTCAGACGGATAATCAAGAGGAACATTTAGCCGATACAACAATGAGAATCAGGGAAATTCTTGACACGCCTTTAGCTCCTTCTTGCTCGCAAATCGATCAATTTCTTAACGATGTAAGAGTTGAAGTGGATAACAAAAGAACTTTAGTTGAAGATCTAGGACCTGAAGAGAACCTCCATGGTATAAAGCCGCTTTCCATTGAATCCTCGTTAATATACAGATTTAGCCAAGCCTAAAAGCGGAGCTCCTTGGTTATTTATTCTTACTGCCTGTAGGGTTAGTGAAAATAAAAGGTTTCGAATTGTCCGCGTTTTGGTGTTTCCGGTTGCTGCTTAATTAAATCATTTTCTTTGCTTTCTTCCATTCTATATAAAAATTCATTGTCTAACTAGTGAATTCCACGGTAAATTTACGCTAATTAACAACTATTCACCGAAGTGGAGGTGGCTAAATATCCACCACTAGCCACCGATACTGAGGTGAATAGTTGTTTTAGTACTATATACTAAAACAGTGAGATAATACAGCACAAAAATATGATTTGAACTCATTTATTCCTGCAAAGATTATAACATTTTCGGGCGCAAATTCCGCACGAATTGCTCCGAGGTGAATAGCAAAGGATATCCGGAGTTTGAATAGCCAATCAGCGTGCGCGTTCAACGCTATCAACTTTTTTAGCATATACTAAAAACCGATATCGCATGAATCACGAAGCGATGAGTACGATATCACTTTTTCGAGTGAAATTTACTTTGGAACTCACCAGTTTAGTAAGAGTTTTTCTTGAACCGCACGAGTTTTAAAAGAAAACAAGCACACCCTCAGCGAGCGAATGGGAAAGGAAAAAAACATTTCAGATTCAACCGTCAATAGCCAACGAATAGGCATCACGCTAAAATTAGAAATTGTCAAAAAACTTTGTCAGTTCAAGGTCAAAAAAAGAGTTTTAATGATGTACTTTATACCACTTTATCTCTGAAAACGAGATCATTCACATTTTGATGTATTTCACTGAAACACGCCAGCTTGGCTTGGAACAAGAATCGGCAAAATACGGCAATGCAACCAAGAAAGGATGAACTTCAAACAAGATCCACCCCAACACTAAATTACCTTTAGGTGCTTTAAACAAACTTCTGAAAACCCAATCTAGTGAAATTTCCCCCTAGTTACGCGAACTCATTGCGATTACGTGTAAATAACATAAGGGCATAATTTGCTTGTCACTTGTCACAGTTGGGCAAACGGATCAAAAAAGCACTTGTTCGCTAGCATTTTACAGAAAAACAAACAGGTGCCTATGTTGGTAATTGTTATTTAATTCCAGTTGAGAAAAAAATTCGAGTTTCATTCCTGAACAAAGGAAAAACCGATTAAACCACTTTTTAAAAATACGCATCCACTTTAAATAACGCATCCGTAAAAATAACTGTTTTGTGCCCAAGGAAAGAATTTGTGGAGTAACTTCTTCCACCAAGTATGATTAACGGGTATTCTGTTTTGTCGTTGTCGTTCTCTTTCTCTGTCCTTTCGTTTCTGTTCTAGTCATAGGTCCTCCAGGCATCATGCAACCTTATCAGAGCTTCTAAAGATATGCCAAAAACTGCAATATTGAAAAAAAAGCAGTTCTAAATAAAATTAAAAATAAGCACTCAGCTTTAAGTTTGTATCCCTCCGATGCTTGATTTTAATAACTGTGTAACCACCAGTGTGGACCACAGATATCAAGATATGTCAAACTGGATTGAAACCAGCGAAAAATGCAGAAAGAAAACATTTTCCAGACCTTTTTGCACCTGAACACGAAAAGCGTTGACTGTGTAAGAACTATAGTTGATGTAGTATGGCCGTGTAGCCGCGTCGAACCACAGAAAGCGCGAGAAAAATGAAGCCTCGTTTATGTTTAGGTGAGTTAACTGGGGTTGAGCCTGCAATCCAATCGAAAACCAATACCTTGTCAGTGGTCAACTTAAAAAAAAACAGGTGACCTCGGTGAGCTCTAAGCTTGAGCCCACGATGTGGTAACGTGTTACTGGTCAGCAGATACCTTGTTTTCACAGGAGTCAATACACCTTATTCCAAAATGGCTGCCAATTTAGTATTTTGTTTGATTGCAAATTTGCACTTTTGGCCTCGTTCCAGTTTAAATATTTTTTTCAATTTTACGGTTGATAGCGAGGTCACGAGGACCAATTTGCAAGGGAACAAAAGAATACTAAAATGGCGGCCATTTCGGAATAAGGTGTATTATCACTGAAGATTAAGTTGCAGTCGCCCCAAAGTTACAATAATCACAATGGGGTAAGATCAACGCTTGATAGTTTGGAGGGCAGTGCACTCAGAGATGTATGGTCTTAATTATACGTTTAAGGTCACCTGTAGCTGAAGATATCTTCTTGCTAAGTTCACCCATATGATTAGATCATGACTGAGGTGTTCGTCAATTATCACGCCTAGTGATTTAGCTTCTCTAACTTAAGTGATTAATTAGCATCGATCTCAATGTTTATCTCATCGTCAGAGAATGAATGTAAACGTTGGTTTGACCCAATAACCATAACCATAAGAAGAAAGTCTTGCTTTAAGAACTACTACTCCTCAAAGCAACAAAAAACTGCTCGTTCTTAAAGCAACAAGGACCTACTATTAATCAGTAGTTTTCCTACAGGAAGGGGACTTGTTGTAGAACTAAGGACACGATATATATACCTGATTGATCGGTTAAATTTCAAAAGTGGACTAAATACTCATTCGGGCCAATTTAGCAAATATTGGCCTAGAGGCAAGTTGGCCGTATTTATTTGATGAAATGTAGCACATTGCTTCCATTTTTATGCTATGTCTATGCTGGCTTAATAGAAAACTGGTTTCAGTGGGGCAAAACACAAGTTTTCAGTCCGTCATAACTCAGCATGGGCACCCTATGAATAAGCTTTTAATGCAAATAGACCAATTATGATATCTTAAAATTCAGTGAGTATGAGTTTATTTCCCCAAGCCTCCAGATGATGCCTTTTGTTTAGGACTGAATTTTAATATATCGAAATTCCAGGTCTATCAAGTAGCAATATGACTCTGGAACTAACATTTAGCTATCAAAAGAAATAAAATCTATAAAATGTAACTAACTTTTCTTCTAACAACAAAACATACAGAAGAGGATTTGAAACAGAGACCTTCTTTCATTAACTGATCTCAAGCCACAAATAGCCATTTCAAGCCTTGATCGGCTTGCATACAACGGGAGACTACAATAAGCGAACACACATTGGGAATTCTTGCTGTAAATTATTTCAATAACATTTTCAAATTGCTGTATTAATAGGACGTTTTCAACCAACCTCTAGGGACACCAATAACAATAGGGAAATGTACGACTTCTGGTGGACGAACAAAAGAAGCTAATGAGAGATCTTTTGTTTTCGTCCACCAACATGGCGGCAATGACGTCACGTGAAAACCTCCTATTAATAGGCCAGTTTCGTATTCTAACGGTTGGACTTGATCTAGCATGAAATGGAGGCTAATGCGGTCAAATTAATTTCCATTTGAAAAGATTTGCCCGCATTAGCCTCCATTCCATGCTAGATCCAGTCCAGCCGTGAGAATTCGAAAATGGTCTATTGCAGTAGTATTACGCGCCCTTTCTACTCTCCGATTTCTTAACTCACAGAGGTTTACAATGTAAAAAATAAACATATTCTGGTCCATATGTGGTGTGATTTTGCCATACTGTGACAGCCAAGAAATTGTCTGCTCACACACTTCAGCATCAACCTACACAACCAAATGTGTGTTGAACGGGTGCAATCAAGAAAACCAGCAAAACTTGATTACATTACTTCATGGATATATTTCTTATTAGATAGTACACACATTGCTCAATGAAAAAAAAAAGCCCTGAAATGCCACTGAAACCCCAATTAAAGACCATAACTGATGGAATATAACCAAGCTTGGG
>NC_090887.1:31461251-31463751 GCF_036669925.1 Montipora capricornis | reverse complement strand
ATTTTTAAGAAAGGCGCTAAACAAGACCCTAATAATTACAGTCCAGTATCTCTAACTGTAGCCGTGTGTAAACTGACAGGAGTACCCTACGGAGCCGCTCTGCAAAATACCCGCTCTACAGGCAGAATTAATTGCGCTGGCTGGGAAATTGAACATTCGCTACTTAACTTGCTGGAAAGTCTTTATAAACACCACGCTTGCTGCGAAATTACGTTGCAACGCGGGTTCTGGCTAGATAAAAATATCTCTAGTTTGTAGAGTTTGTTTTTCTCGCGGTAACCGTACTATAAAAAAATATATCTATCTTCGCACTGTTGAATAGTTCCTCATTTTCCAGGGATAGTAGAGCGAGGGAAACATGCAATTAATAGCGATGTTATTAATATGCCAACCAGAACCCAATTGGCTGTTGAAGCAATAACTTCTTTTGTTCCTTGGTTGGCAAATTTGAATATCAAGAGAAATGTGACGTCAATGTTTGTAAACAAGAAATATCGCAATTGATTGTGAAAATTAAGCCACGCGAAAAAGGCGAAACGCGATCTCGCGTAGCCTGCGAACGCAGACGTATTTCCGGCGGTCGTTTCTCTCTCCCGAAAAGTAGCTACTTTTCGGGGGAGAGAAATGACCGCCGGAAATACGTCTGCATTCGCCGGCTAGATCTCGCGCAAATACCTTTGAAATCGCCCTGTATTGTGCTATCCATGGTGCTAATTATTCACTGGGGTGTGTCAATGTTAAGTTATGCAATAAAGCAAGGCATGCCATGCTGTGAATTCCTGCGAAATAGTTTCAACACACTGATTTGAGCGCACGGCACTGCTGACGGTCTCGTATTGTTTGCCCGGTTTCGCTTTCGGTTTACATTAATCTTATTGTAGCTTGGAAGAAACCTCCTGCTTGTTTGGTTCGATTGTTGGGTTTTTTGTGTAGTTAGCGCCTACTGGCCACTGATCGATCCGTATCTGTGAAGTCAGCCAAAAGTTAAGGTAAGCAAAATGTTGCGTTTTTTGTCTGACATAGTCACTTTAGGAAACGCCTCTGGAAATGTTCTTTTCCAAACAGTTCTCTGCCGATAGAAGACACACAGTCTTTCCGTTGAATAATGCACAACATTAGCAGAACAAATCGTATTTCATATGTCCAGTCTGTATGTTTGTAATTGGGTAAACTGGAATTTTCCGTTGGAACTATTTGACAATGGTCTCTATTTTAATATACTGAACACGTCTCGTTTAGCCTAAGGTTTTGCTTCATAGATCTAGAGGACAAGAAGCTAAAAAAATGTTTACGTTGTTTTAGGGGAAGAAATCGAAAACTTAGGTTTGTTTCACTTATGTCCAGAAATGCACACGATGACAAAAATGGCAGATTTGGCGAAAGAGCTGCACGATTGACAATCTTGGCAAAATTAGCGATTTTGGCGATATTTTGCCAATTTCGTCAAATTAGTTCATCCATTGGTATTGACACCACGCGGGTGAACATTGGCGATTTTGGCGATTTTGACAAATTCGGCAATTTTGGCGATGTTTTGCCAATTTCGTCAAATTAGTTCATCCATTGGTATTCACACCACACGGGTGAACATTGGCGATTTTGGCGATTTTGACAATTTCGGCAATTTTGGCGATGTTTTGCCAATTTCGTCAAATTAGTTCATTCATTGGTATTCACACCACACGGGTGAACATTGGCGATTTTGGCAAATTTGGCAATTTTGGCGATGTTTTGCCAATTTCGTCAAATTAGTTCATCCATTGGTAATCACACCACACGGGTGAACATTGGCGATTTTGGCGATTTTGGCGATTTTGGCAAATTTGGCAATTTTGGCGATGTTTTGCCAATTTCGTCAAATTAGTTCATCCATTGGTATTTATACCTCTTGGGTGAACATTGGCGTTTGGACAAAATCGGAAATTTTGGCGATGTTTTACCAATTTCGTCACATTACTTGATCCATTGGTTTTTATACCACGCGGGTGAACATTGGCGATTTCGACAATTTTACGGTTCCGTTAACTACACTTTTCACGAATGCCCTTAAACCATTTTCATTCATCAGCGTCACAAATTCTTGCTGATTTTGGGGCTCATTTGTCGCAATTCAAGCACGCTTCCAACAGACTTGTGTATTTTCGTCTTTCACCCACTTAATTTCCGGTGCGCCTGTTAAATGAGATGACAATTTGAAAAGGCTTTTCAGCTTTGCTTTCCCTCTCATCTAACACACTCGCGGCTTCCGCTTCTCCACTTTTCATACAGACATAATTTCTTCAAAGAAACGTGAAGTGAAAATAAAAAAATGGGTGAATAAATCACAAGAGAAAAAAAAAGCCTATCGCTGAAATCAACGGCTTCACCGAATACCCTGCCACGTAAAAGCTTTACACTAAATTGGGTGGATGCGCGGGTACGCAGATACGCATTGGAGACGCCGACCTTAGTGGATACGCAGTATTTCTCCCGTCTAAGGCGCCATTCAAAAAGAGCGAGG
>NC_090887.1:31446251-31456251 GCF_036669925.1 Montipora capricornis | reverse complement strand
TCGTTTACCCTAATTTCATCCAGTTAAGTTTGTTTATGATCAGTTGTAATGGAGTGAACCTTATTACAAGTTTGTCCCTCTGATCTCGGGAATTTTGGAATTTAGTTTTTGGTTTTCTTTCTTATGTTTTCTGATCCGGGTCGGTTCGAGTTGATCCGACGTGGACTGGCGGTCCGAGTCAGTTGATCCGGTCCGACTTTTGTATCTGCCTCTGCAAAAGGCCAACGAGGGCTCTTTTCATGAAATGTCACGTTTTATAAACGTTTCCGTTTATGACTTCGCGGATCTGCCACACTGACTGTTTATTGTTCCGAGCGCTCTGGATATGATCTTTCACAGATTTCTGACTTAACCGTACAATTAAAAAAATAAAAAATAAAAATTGATAAGTAATCAGGGGGCATAATTGAAAAATTGCAAACGTTCTCTGGTTAAAAGTTTTTAAAAAACTCTGAGCTTTCGATTGCCAGTCTGCAATCTTCAAAACGTGAGGTGTAAAAAGCGAAGGTAAAAATATATATGTACAAAAAGGTGAGAAAATAACGAACAAATATAAACAACAACAGGAATTTGCGTCTCCCAAATCAAGACCTCCACCAGATCGGCAAACAAACGTTGTCTATAAAATCCCCTGTGCGGACTGCACATGGAATTACATTGGAGAAACGAGTAGATGCTTACACGCTAGAAAAAGGGAACACGTATACGAAACACCAAAGTTTTTAAAAGTGGTTCCAATGTTGCCAGCCATGTGTGGCTCGAAGGCCACACTATTGATTTTGAAAATGCACGCGTCATCGACAGAGGCAATTCACGCGTAAGAAAAACGCTGGAATCCTGGCACACTGCAATTACTAGCCAGGCAGACAATAATTCTAAGCAGCTGCCAAGACAATATTCAATTTTATTGTTATCTTATCCATCACAAGTATTTCTTGTATTTATTTATATTCGTTCGTTATTTTCTCACCTTTTTGTACATATATATTTTTACCTTCGCTTTTTACACCTCACTTTTTAAAGATTGCAGACTGGCAATCGAAAGCTCAGTGTTTCTTAGAACCTTTTAACCAGAGAACGTTTTCAATTTAAATAAATGCACCGAAGCAACATCTCCCGGCCATTTGGGGCAGCGCAAGCAATGCTTTCAAGGTTTTGGTTACGTTAGGAAATTAAGATCGTTATTTTAGTGGAGCTCCGAGCGCGCCGCACCATAGCTAAGAAAATATGGTAACCCATCGATGTGAGAAAATTTGGTTTTATAGCCATGACGTCATGAACGTCTGTACGTACGTCCGTCCGTCCACCCCTCCATGTATGCCAATGTGACCAGTGTCACGTAACCATATTACGGGCTCAAGTTTAGAGCTCATCGAGGGGCAATACCCCAGTTTACACTATAGCTACAACAAGTTGCAAAAATAGTGGAGACACTTCACCTTCTTGGGGCGTTATTAATTTCCCTATTATCTCTCACACTGCAGCCCCCCTCCCCCCCCCCCCCCCCTCCCTTTGCAGTGTTGCTAGCAAGACAAAAAACTGTTGGGAACTTAAGCAGTCAACATTGAAAGGGGGAGAGGGGAGAGAAAGTTGGAAAGGTTTAAATTCTAGATACGGCCGGCATTGGAAGCTAGAAAAGGTGTTTTTTAATGAAAGTGTCTCAACAATTTTGCAACTTGTTGTAGTTTACAGCATACATCTTTGATATTGGACAAATTTTATTGGACATCAATGTTATGGTGAATTGACACCTGTCAAAACAAGGTATCCGCTGACCAGTATCACGTGACCATATCGCGGGCTCAAGTTAGACTTTATCGAGGCCAGCTGATTTTTTTTACGTTGACCGCTGACCCGGGACTGGTTGTTGTCAAGCCAGGTCAAACACTGACATTCACACCTGAACGAGGCTTAATTTTTTGCGCTCCTTCTGTGGCTCGACGCGGCTACACAGCCATGCTACGTCAGCAAGCCTCTTGACAGTCCATGCTTTTCGTGTTCAGGTACGGTTTGGAAAAAATATTTTTCTTGCATTTTTCGCTGGTTTCAGTCCAGGTTTAACATAATATAGCTGTAGTTATTCAAGTCAAGCATTGGAGGGATATAAACTTAAAGCTGAGTGTTTATTTTTAATTTGTTTAGGGCTGCTTTTTACTGTGAATTGCAGTTTTATGGGTTAAGTCGTTTTTTCCTTTGTTCAGGAATGAAACTCGAATTTTTATTGTTAACTGGAATTAAATAACAATCATTTGTACTCTTTTTGGACAGAAATAATCGATCTGTTGCTGGTTTGTTTGGCCTTAAAATGCGAGCGAACAAGAAGTTTTTTTACTCCGCTTGCTTAACTGTTTTTCGATGTGCCTCGACAGTAACAAGAATTTTGCACTTATGCTCTATACATGTAATTGCAATGAGTTCTCGTAAAAGTACAAGGAGAAATATCACCAGCTTATGTTTTCAGAAGTCTGTTTAGAGCACGTACAGGTAATTTGTTGGAGATCTTGTTTGAAGTTTGTCCTTTCTAGCCGATTCTGGTTCTAAGCCAAGGTGGCGTGTTTCAATGAAATACATCGAATTGTAAATGATCTCGTTTTCAGAGATAAAGTGGAATAAATAAAGTACATCAATAAAACTCCTTGTTTGACCTTGAACCGACAAAGACGATCTGTCACATCACGAGCTATAGCACGTCTGTGATTTCTAGTTTTAGCGGGATTCCTATTTGCTGGCGTTTGACAGTCGACTCTCAAATGGCTTCTTTCCTTATCCGTTCGCTTGCTGAGGATTTGGTTCTTTTCTTTTACAACTCTTGCGATTCAAGAAAAATTAATTGCCTAACTGGTGAATTCGACAGTAGATTGCGCTGGAAAACAGATATGACACTCATCCCTTCGTGATTCATACGATCAGTCAGTTTTTCAGGTGTAATTAACCGTGGAATTCAATAGTTAGGCAGCGAAGAAAATGTTACATAATTAAAAAAAGCGGACAGTTCCAAAGCCTTTTATTTTCACTAATCCTACAGCCAGTAAAAATAAACAAGCCAGGAGCTCCACTTTTAGGCTTGGCTAAATCTATTTAGTAAATTTGCAGCTCCGACTATTGCATTTCTAGCTTTTTGATTTGCTAAAAAACTCCGACTATGAGCCAATAGTCGAAGTTTTACGTCGTATGGAAAATAGTGCCCCAAGATCCTCTTTCCGGACGCTTTGTAAAATTGTGGAAATAAAAATCGGCGGCAAAACCCGCTTTGAGAATTTACTAAAACAATTATTTCATTCGCCCTTGTCAGGATATGAAGTGATTATAACCAACTCGCGCTACGCGCTCGTTGGTTATTTTATCACTTTATATCCAACTCGGGCTCATGGAATAATTGTTATATATTACTTTTCTGGCCCTTTTTGCAATAGCGTAAGACTTCTTTATTTTGACAAAGATTCTGTCATCCCCAACGCTCAAATGCGCATGGTCTGTTGCGTCTTCACAAAGTTCCGGATGAAGAATTTCTTCAAAAACACTGGACAAACGATTAAACTGTTTTTTTTTTTTTGTCAATAATCTGTTGTAGAGGAATATTTCTTTTTCTCAGAGTAAGGTTGAGAGAAAGATCGCTCATTTTAACCAACTGCAAAGTACAAATTTTCTTTACAGTCTGTCTTTAGTTGGGATGTTAGCTTACAAACAAAAATTGACAGGAAATAAATGTCGGTTTTCGTTTTGTCAATTGTAAGAAAATTCTAAATTTGTCCGCTTCTGGACAGGCCCTTAACGTATCTTTTTCTAAAAGAGATTTGTTGCAAGCATTTGCTCTGAGTGACAGACGACCAAGGCTGACCACGACAACGATTGTTTCAAGACGTACGACCATGGCTTTTGCCGTGTAACTTTGCACCAGTTCTGATGTGAAACTTTTGCGGTGATTGTCTGACTACATACGACCATGGCTTTTGCTGTGAAACTTTGCACCAGTTATGGTGTAATACTTTTGCGGTGATTGTCTGACGACACACGACCATGTCTTTTACTGTGAAACCTTGCAGTAGTTCTGGTGTGAAACTTTTGCAGTGATTGTCTGACCACATACGACCATGGCTTTTACTGTGAAACTTTGCACCAGTTCTGGTGTAATACTTTTGCAGTGATTGTCTGACGACACAAGACCATGTCTTTGGCTGTGAAACTTTTCACCAGTTCTGGTGTGAAACTTTTGCGGTGATCGTCTGACGACACACGACCATGGCTTTTGCTGTGAAGCTTTGCACCAGTTCTGCTGTGAAACTTTTGCGGTGATTGTCTGACCACACACGACCATGGCTTACATTTTAGCGAGGACCTCTATTTCGAGAAACTGTAAGTACAGTTTATTATTATTATGATGCAGTAAAACTATCTGTATGCACAGTGTTATAAAGCGACACAGGGCGCTAAGCGTAACCTGTGCGCACAAGCGAAACTTAAAAGGAATAACCAAATGAGTAAAAAATAATAATAATAAAATAAAAAATAATAATAATAATAAAAAATTAAAAAATAAAAAACTAAAAACTAAATGACTAAAAACTATAATCTAGGCATATAAATGTCTGTAATGTCTCTCGTTCTTCGTGGCTGATAGTCAGGCTTTGATCTTAGGTCTTCATATCATGACCTTGAAAGTTCTCGCTATATTTAGGGATGACGACAAGACTGCCTTTTGCATGGCCTCTAAAACTTGATTCGCCTTACGTCCTACCAGTGATTTAATTAAGGTTTCCGTTTCTCTCGATCAGCCTCCCAACACGTCCATGATAATGTTATGTTGAATCACCTCGTAACCTCTATACTGCTGCTTCTATTCCCACCTTAACGGGCCATACTTCATCGTCTTCTCCTCGCTCTTTTTCTCTCGGTTACTAATCCAAGGGCAGCTCAACTCTAAGGTAAGCACTTTCTTGTTTGCATGATCCACAATCCTCGCGTCTACACGGTTGGCTCGAACCTCCTGGTGGTCCGCATACACGGGTACATCCCACCATGCTTCCACTTGTTCTGACTTGTACTCCGGCTAGGGCATTACTGGCGAGTACCACGGTGGTACGTCCTCGAGAAGACCCTGGTCATGTAAGATCTCATAAAACAGGACCCTTAGAGCCATGTTGTGTCTGAACAAATACTTGGTCTGAGCCAACGCAGTGCACCCGGACAGGATATGAGAGACACTCTCTTGGGCGTGGCCACATATTCTACACTTCACATCCCCAGAGCAACTTGTGTGAGTCTTTTTGCTAGTGTAGAGCTTTGTTGGCAAAAGTTGCTCGTACAGTTCAAACGCACCGGCAATAGTATACGTGGGACATGATCTCCATGTACTCAGCCAGCTGAAACATCCGTTCGTGCACAGCTGTTCATCGTCCTTTCTCTCTCTCAGCAGCTTCCCCTGCCATTCTAGGCCACGTACGTCCCTCTCATACTTCTCCTCCACACATTCTTTCAGCACTCCCTTCGCGCGTTGCGGTGGGATGGCCTCTCCACTGCTCATAACACATACAGGTTCCGGGTGTTTAAGATGAAGGTCAACACCCAACTCCGCCGCAAACTTTGCCGCATCTTTCACTATTGATTTATGGCCGAATGACTCGGCTCTTTCGTCAAACTCTCTCACCATTTTCATCGCCGGGTCTTGGTTCTCATACATTCGAATCGCTGCTTTGACCTTGGTCACTTTATACTCCATCTCCACCGCACGTAGACCTCTTCCGCCTTGTTCCCTCGGGAGGTACAAGAGAGCCGTAGAACCACCTGGGTGTTTCCCGCCATTTTCCACTATGATCTTGCGCACTTCCCTGTCCAAGATCTTCAACTCTATTATCGGCCATTGTTGAGTCATCATTAAGTAACCCAACACCGGCAAGGCAAACTGGTTAGAGGCCGCCACCCGGTTAAAGTCTGAGAGGGGACTGGACCAGATGATCGACAATCGACGCAGGTACTCCTTTGCTGCACATTCAAGTACCATTTTCTCTTCCTGGACTAAGCTCCAAGAAACTTATACTGTTTTCCTTCTTCAAGTGATGGTAATCTTCCTCCAGCTATATCTCCTCCTAAATTCTCCTGGGAGTGGATCCCTCTCCTTATATGGACCACTGCACATTTCCTTGGATTCCACTGTAGTCCGATGTCTTCCATAGCCACTTGCGTTGATTCTAGCACTCGGTTCAACTTGGTCTCGTTAGCTGCGAATACTTTACGATCGTCAATATACAGCAGATCAGTCACTGTGGCACTGATTGGTTTAGATAACTTGTATCCCTCAGAGGCGCTGATCTTCCAGGCCACGGGATTCAAGCAGATCGTGAAAAGCCTCAGGCAGAGCGCATCTCCCTGTGGTAGTCCTTTCTTAAACATAATAGGATCAGACACTTCCCACCCATGCCGCGTGTTGGCGACGATTCTCGTCTTCCAACTCTTACACAACTTACTTATCACCTTACACAGCCACTTTGGAAACCTATGCAGCACCATCATCTCACCTAACCACCCATGATCTACCGAATCATATGCCTTGTTCACATCTACCCATGCCATACTCAAGTTACGCCTTCTTCTCTGACAATCCAACGTCACCACCCTATCAATCAACAAATTATGTACCGTTCCACTACACCCCTTTTTTGCACCTCTCTGCGATCCTTCCATCAGCCCATGCTCTTCCAGATGTTGATCCGTGGGACCGAGAACACACGAAGTAAACCACTTATAAGCCGTATTTAACAAGTGATTGGTCTCTGATTGTCGCTGGTGAATTCCCCCGGTTTGGGTATCAAAGATGTTTTTCCCTCAGCAAACCAGGATGGATAATCATCATCACTTCTCGAGATCGCTTCAAACGACCGGGCCATGCCTTCGTGTAGCACTTTGCGCACGCTTCCACCAGTAGTTGACCAACTTGTCCGGCCCGGAGCACTCCAGTTCTTCTTCCTTTTCAATATCCCTACTGCTTCAGCGGTTTCTAGTGTCCAGGCCTCTTCTGTCGGTGGAGGGACCTTAATAAAGATCGCATCTCTCACTTCGTTCAGCCTTTCAGCCTGGCTATTCCCAGTCCCCTCCTCTTTCCCACGGTTCTCTCCAGAACGAACTCGCTTCTTCAATACTCCCGAACTTCTCTCTCTCCTCTGCAGCGGTGTTTCCATTAGCTCCCTCATACTTGGGGCGATCACAGTCTTCGCATTTGGCTAGCATCTCCCTCATATTAGCATACACGCGCCCTGAATCTTCTTTAAACTGTTGATTTAGAACCTTCGCTTCTTTGTTCTTCTTATTCCTGCCAAAAGCTCTTTTCAGTTTCCTCAACGCACATTTCTGCCTTTCCATGTAACTCACAAGTGAAGCTATGGATAACTCTTTGCATTCTTGTTGTAGGATCGCTCTGTTCCTTTTTCCTCTTTTCGTCATTTTCCTGTTTTCTTTCAGACGCTCGATTTCAGATTTAGCCATTGAGATCTTTTTCCGAAGACACTCCGCCTTTTCCTCGTACGCTTTTTGACACTTTGATCTTTTACTCTTTTGGTTTGATGATTTCCCTGATCCTTGTTTTTTCCATCCTTTATACAAAAGGAATGCCGTGACAACAGAATAAAGCACACAATTAGCAATCCAAAGATAGCTAAATGGATTGTCCATCGGGGATACTCTACACTGCTTCATTAACTCCGTTATCACCTTATTAATATTCTCATGGTCGCCCTTTGTTGGCGTTCCTTTTGTTCGTGTATCAATAGTACGATTACTAAAATCGCCTTTGCACGGGTGGATATGGATGTAAACATTGGTCGCTGATTTCAGAAGCTCACGTGCTTCTGAGCTTAAGGAAGGCCGTTCATCCGGAACCGCTTCACTTTCTTCCATATGCAAATCTTGGTCTCCTGTATTTGCATTTTGGAAACCTTCGACTGGTTCTTCGTTCCTTTCGCACTCTCTTGTTCTGATGTTTTCGCTTATTCTCTGTCTAACGTTCCCCAGTGTTTTCTCCAGTTTCGCCGCTTGGTCTCTTAGATTCTGCGGCAAGATTTCCGCACAGGTCCCTACTTCATTATGCATACACTCCTTTGTTTCAAGAAAACAATAGCGATAACAATAGGCGTCCTTTGGGACTGTGGCGCTTTGTTCTTTCTTTTTAGAGGTTTTTTTTCTAAGTCTATATGGACTTAAAAAAAGTCGGTCGAACTTCTGTCTAAAATACGGAAAATCGAACGGTTTTTCCTGCAATTTCGGCACTTTTCCTGCAATTTTACCCATTTTTCAGTTTTAGAATAAGCGTAACAAGTGGAGTTTCAAGCAATCGTTGTAATAGGGTTCAGATTCGCAAACATAACAAACAAACCAAATAAAAGTACTGTCATAAGAAATTTAATGGCTACCTGCTCTTTTCATCGTGAAATTGTTCTTCCTGTCTGCTTAAAAATTCGCCGAGAAACTGCAAAGTGTATATTTTTTTCCTTTCCTGTATTTAGGATCACGAACGGTGCATTTAGAGGGATTTTGCGATTTATCGCTCTTTGTAGAGATCGGCAATATGCTCAATGATACTTCCAAGTAAATAGCTTTGGTAGAGATCCATGGATGTTCCCGTACGAGGCATACTTCGTTTCACTCCCCATCATGTCTTTTCAATGCCCTGCTGTGGACTCGTTTGTCTGGGTCGACGAAGTTCAGGCGATGGTTTACTGCGGTGAGATGATGTTAGCCCTTGTCTTGTAGGCAGTTGTAAACTTTCCGGCCACAGGTAGCTAGGGCTAATATTTTTTCAAGGAAAGTTTACGGTCAGAAAATTAATATGTGTTCTGGCGGATTGAAGGCTATCCATTGCAGTTTTTTCTTGAGCATCGCGAAACAGATCCATCTCCCGATGCGGCACTTTGTCTTTGCCAACTGACTGCGTTTTCACACAGGTTTTGGACACGGAAGACGAAAGTAAATTGTTTTCTTTGCACCACTCTATGCACAACTCTGGAAAGGCTATAAAGCAGGGACAATTTCCAAATGATCAAATCTCCCATTGCTGTGACCCTTTTACTTCGGTAGCCATCTTGATTATTACGAAGACACAAGTTTGCTTCAAAAGAAGGGAAATATGAAACGATTTTAATTGCAATGAACTCGTGCATGAAAGTTTCCCATGAAAGATGCACCAATCCGACTTTAAGCTTGGTATACTCTTCCACGCAGTGAACTTATAAGTGTGCCGCACGCACGGGGCATGAAGGAAAAGCAGGTCACAGTTCACAGCAATACTGAAAAACCTAAAACTCTCACAGGGACTAACCTTAAGCCTAAACAGTGCCTTTAGTCGTAATTAGGGTTACGGTTAGCATTATTAAAGGGATGGGTTGTTTCAAGAGTAGTAAAACAGGGATCTCTTAACGGTAACCTACAAGTGTAAGTTCGATTGTAGGTGCTCGGCGCGGCACGTGTATATAATTACGTATTATTGTTATGTAAATAGTCAGCCAGAATTTAAAATAAATATCATTTTCAAGGTGTGAATTAGCAACTTGAGACGTTAGCTCAGGGGCAAAGAACAGGGACAAGTAATCCAGAGGTTTACAGTGGGTCGGAGTTCAAGGCAAGCTGCGAGTGACATATCATGGGATAAAATGGCAGAAAAGGCCGAGTGGGATCTGGAAATAAGAACAAGACGAAGAGATAGAAAGAGGAAAGCTGGGACGAAAACGAGTAACGGTGTGGGCGATGAAGGGAAAGAAGAGAGAGAGGGAGGGAGAGAAAAATGAGATCCGTTTTCATTCATCCCGTAAGTACAAATTACCCATGTATATATTCGGTTCTCTTGGGTATACGTATTGTTCTACAAAACAATAGCGCCAATGAATAATTAATTTATTCTACATGCATAATGAAGTAGGGACCTGTAAGGAAATCATTCCATTCTGCTCCGTGAGCTCCAGATAACCATAGCCCTTCTCTTCCCAAAGCTGTTTCATTATCCCCATGTAGCCTTTCT
>NC_090887.1:31421251-31433751 GCF_036669925.1 Montipora capricornis | reverse complement strand
CGCAGGCTACTAGTGACGATGAGACTATGATCAGATATTATTTTTGAAGACACCTTTGTGCACACAGGGTTTAAGTGGTAGTGCCTCGTCGATGTTACCAACTGCCAAGCATTCGTTTCCTTGTTGAAAAAATGATAGCGCTCAAATCTAGCAAAACAATACAGCTTATCATCGGGGCTCTGGAATCCCACAACATTAGATTTTACAGCTTTCCAGCAGCCAGCACACTTCTTGATGTTACCGGCAATCTTTTTAAGAACCAAAGGCCCAGAGGGTGGGGGATCCACTGGTCTAGCTGCTCTTCTTATAACAAGAGTTGTTGGATTGAGAATTTCAGCTTGAAAATTTGCTTCTGTATTCTGTGCATCTGCATCTGTATCTGAATGGTGGACTGCTACTTCAGTTGCAGGTAAATGCCGCTTGCGAGATGGAGCTTTCCCACCAACATTTTTTGGAGCAGAAGCTGCTGATATCCGGCTGAGACTTCGGCCTTGGTAGGCCTCCACAACGTTTGCCACACAGTTAAGATGGATGGCAATAGACAGGCAATGATGGCAAAGGTTGTTTCGCCCAAAGAAATTACAATCACAAGTACATTTTCCACTCTTAAAGCACTGAACCCGGTGAGGAAGGGGTCCCCCACTGTCCACAAAGTACACACTATCCTTGAAACCCTGGCGGAACTGGTCGTTGCGCAGCACAGTCTTGGCTTTTTCCAGTAGACTCGATTGTTCCTCTTTGGAAAAGTGGCCACTCAGCTGTGAAAGGTCGCTGAGATCACACGCTGCTTGCCTTATACAGGGATGAGATGAGGAACGTGACAATGGTGTGACCTTAAAATTGCAGCACCTCTTGTATGCTTCTGGATCGGGGCAAACTTTGCTAGCCCTTTTGAGGAAAGCCTTTCGCTCTTCTTGGGTCAACTCTGCATGACACTTTGTCAGTAAGTGTTGCTGAAACTGGTGGCAGACCTCCCACTTGTCGGAAAACTGAAACCATGCCATTTCTTCCTCTTGATCGAATGACTGCACAAAGTCGTATAGGTTTATAATGAGTCTGTCCATGTCCTGGGGAATGAACTTCGTCCAATCTTTCATCATATCATTTACTGACTCAGGCATGTTCTGTTCATATGGCTTGTTTCCCAAGCCAAGGTCTTTCAGAACAAATGCAGCCGTCTTTGTGCGCATGTCATTAAGCTTGTGGGTGCGAAAATACTGTGTAAAGGCTGGTGGGCCAGATTTCTCGGACCTTTCTAGGGTGTCCCACCCTTCCATGAGTGCTGTTGCATTCTTCTTAAACTCTTCTAGTGAACTTGACCAAATTAATACACTTTTTGCTTTGAAGAGATCCTTGCAAATACGGGACACTAGTGCTGAGGAGAGACCGAGCTTTCTACATTTCTCCTTGATATTTCTTTGGCTATGAATGTAACAAAGCAAAGGTGTTGCATTCCTGAAACCGGCCGCGAGGGCATTCGTTAACGCTCGTTCATCATCAGTGCCTGTGGCCATTGATAGGTACGTGGATTCGTCTCTAGTCATGCAGATCATTACAGGGCCTAAAAAGGAGGGGTGGTTGTTTCCTCCCTTTACTCGAAGAACTGTATTCTTAAAACTTGTTACAAGCACATAGAATGGACCAAGTTGAAATGTTACGTCAACTCCAAGTTCAGAGACTTGGTTTACCCTGTCGTGACAGCAAAACTTCACAATATTGTTCAACTGTTGATCAGTGAATAACATGACCGTGGGAAGATCATTACAGACTACTTGACGGATAAAGCCAGGAAAAGTTGTCTTCTGCAGTTCTAGGACTGATGCAAGTGGGTCCTTATTTCCTCTTTCAGATGGTTTTCGAGTGAGGTATCCAACCTGTTTCACGTTGCGTGGGAGCGAACTAATGCTATCGGCACCACAGATACCACCAGCTTCCTTTCTTGTTAAGAACAATGCCCTCGTTGGTCCAAATTCAACAGCCTTATCTGCAACTTTAAGCTTGGTGCTCTCTTTGGATCGGATGTGTGCCATATTGGATGAGGTTCGATTACCATGCTTCTTGATCTTAAATCTTGTGGGCTGACCATCAAAATTGCAATTGAGAAGCACGAGTGGGAACCATTTTTCAATAGCTTTACCAAATTCGATGGACACAATTGTCTTGTGACATGACGTGTAGGAGGAACATGTGTACGTTCTTCTTCTCACTGCAACGTCGGCACTTTCTTGACTGTTGAGCTTTTTAAGTTCAGCCACTTTGCCCCCTTCATCCCTTATGATGGTGTAGAACTTGGCCTTACATCCTGTCATGACCCATGATCCATCTTTCATCTGTGTTCCAGTATATCAAGGCTCAAGACAAAAGTTGCATTGTCTTGAATTCCGATGGGAACTGCTTTGCTTATAATTGTAGCACTTTCTTCCTGGCCATTCATCATCAAGGGGACAACGTAAGGATTATCAAGGCTCTCAAGAGTTATCATCTTGCACTCAACATTACCATTGAACAGCTTGTAATCCTTTCCCTTCATTTTTTTTGGTGATTTTGACACATCGAAACGTTCTTCATCAGCATAGCTTTCTTCATCACTATAGCCGTCAAGGTTCAATAAAACATTCATTAAAACAAACATTAAAATGTTAATATTGTTAAGCCTCGGACATCTTATTTTCATGGTCAGTAATCAGCAAATTGTCAAGCAGATTGGTGATGAGAATAAAGACAACCATTGGATATGGAATACTTTTAAGACAGCAAAATATTAACATTCAGACCTTAGCAGTTGAGGGTTAAGATTCAAGTTAAATAAATGTAAATTTATATGTACATGTCCATTATATCAAATTTCTTAGAGGATATCAAATGTCCCATTCAGACAGCAGAAATGTAAAGTACTTGTGAGAGCTTAACCAAGCTACACTGAATTACATTATATTATCAGGAGATTGCAGAGTGATGATAGATCCGCCATCATATTTATTTACTATCATTTGTGAAAAGACAATTTGATGTGAATTTTACAATACGTTTTTATTCCAGACAAAAAGATACCAGCCAGGCAAGTATTTGGCATAAAACTTTATAAAGTAGAAAAACGGGAAATGAAATGCCCACTTGAATACCTCTGTCAGACTTGTGTTACAACCTGTGGAATATTCGTCTACACTGCTGTCTTAATCATCTCTATCATCAATCAAAACCTAAAAGCCACAATTCACACATTATTACCTGCATTAATGGAATATATCATTGGCTTGTGCAATCCGGACCGACAGAGACGCGTCTTAATATTTGACTTTATAAAGAAGGATAGGGAAATTGTGGGGGGGGGGGGGGGGGGCAATTCAGTCAAGAAAAGTATTTATTTTAACTACGGTTAAATACCTCTGTCAGACTTGTATTGCTACCAGCGGTGTGTTCACCTCCACTGCCAAGGTCATGGTCATCTTTGTTGTCAATCAACTCCTATAAGCCACAATTCAATCAACCGGTAAATTACTCAATCCATCTACAAACTACACGAAACTATATACCTATATATATATGGCCAAGTTATTTCAAGATTCATTTGTGTCTTTCCTTCCTTTTTAGTTCAGCAAACACATAGCGGGCAACCACACTTCCCTTGTTTGTATTATCTCACACATGCCCGCATCATATCATATTTCAACTCGCCTGCCTTGGGTGACCCGAAAACACTGACCCCGGGTCCATGGACCCCCATACGGACCGGGTCAACGGACTAATATACGGACCGGTTCACGGACTACCCCGACGGACCCCCTCCACGGACCCCCCAAAAGACAACATAGAAATAAAAATAAATTTAAAATAAATTTGACTTGCCAATTGTCTGGATAGACCACTCGTGTCGGCGAGATCTCAGCCATTACGCTCCGCAAATTTCGGGTCATTAAATCTCCCGGATAAAAACGACTCTGAACCTTTCTGAGACGTTCCTCCATTCTAGACTGAAATTGCATTCCCAAGTTTTAAAAAAATCGATTTTTTCAAACTCGTTTCATTGTTTCTTAATGCATTTCTTCATCTCTGAGTTTCAAGCGCAAGTTAATAGAACTAAGCAAAATGGCTTCCTTCAGCTGTCATAGCCATATAACCGATTGTTTGATTGGATCTCCGATTAACCAATAAAAATTCTTGACATAAGTACCCTGTTTTCCCGCACATTCACAATGGCGGCAGAATATTCTTGTATTCTGAAGGAGCTGATGGGGGACGGGTGGGTGCGTTTTTTTTTGGGGGGGGGGAGAGGAGGGGAGGGGGAGTGGGTAGGTTGATCGAGGGGGGAGGGGTGGGGAGACCGGATGGAAAAAATCTCCAGATATTAGATCTCCATAGGTTGGCACCTCTGAGAATGATATTGACAAATTAGTATCTTGGAGCAAGACATGGCAAATGCAGTTTAATGTGACTAAATGTCATACTATGAGGATATCTAGGAAGAGGGATCCTGTGTTGATGGATTATTACATCGATGGCCAAAAGCTGTCTCCCGTAAACAACCATCCTTATCTGGGAGTTATGTTATCTAACGACCTAAGATGGAATTCTCATGTGGAAAATATTGTGGTCAAATTAGCAAATAAGTCTCTTGGTTTTGTAAGGCGCAGCCTTTACCCTTGTTCTGAAAGTACAAAGCGTTTAGCTTATGTAACCATTATTAGACCAAAATTGGAGTATGCTACTGCTGTTTGGGACCCATATAGACAAGAACAGATTGCTTCAATTTAAGCCGTCCAGCGGCGTGAGCCAGATTTATCAAAAGAGACTACAACAGAACCTCTTTTCAGACACTAGTTTCCGGCCGCCATATTGGTGCACCGCAGATGTACACCAACATGGCGTTTTCATACTGGGCTCTGTAAATTTCTGCGAAACATTTCGACGAATATCTGAAGTTTGGGGAAACGCACAGGCCTAAAACTTGGAGAAGTGTCTTCTTCATTTATCTTCTACAACATCACGAATTCTTGACTCTTTCCACTCTATGGTTTTCGATTTATTTTTTTATTGCGTGACAGTGTAAACGATCTATTCTAGCGTTTGGTGAGATGTGATAATCTTCCATCGTTCATCGTTGAAAAGAGCTGAAAGATTGCTGAAGGTCTGTCAACTGAAGTCGGTAAAATTTTACTTTGGATTAAGCATGGTTCGTCACTGTCCTTGGAAAATGTGTGCGACTCCTCGCGCTTGCATCAAACCGGGTTGTTTTGCTCGGCAGCCGTTGTGCCGCAAAGTAAATCTACCGAGTTGTGTAGCTCGGTGGCGGTTGTGCTACAAAGTAAATCAACCGAGTTGTGAAGCTTGGCGGCCGTTGTGCCCCAAAGTAAATCTACCGAGATATGGCGCTCGTCGGCGCCATTTCATCATGACTTGTGATATTTACGGCATTGAAATCAACAAACTGAATTTATTGTGTCCCAGAGTTCAGCACAGAAAAGTAATCCTAGGTCTTCAATACCACAAGCTGAAAAGACTTGCAAGTAACAGTTTCATTTTAGAGTAATTTTCAGTAGTTGTCTACTTGTAGAATTCCAAATAAATAGTTAATGATTACGTCTAACAAGTTGTCACGTTCATAGATGCAGTACAGTGGAATTAGATCGTTATATCGAGGTATCGTTATAACGAGATTCTCGATATAACGATATTGCCTTAAATTAAACGAAAATATCTTTATATCGGGGTAAAATTAACATGTACTTTTTTACTACTGTACATATTGTTTAATTAAACTTGTAATGAGTATCAAATGACTCACAATTTGCAAAGCATTAGACGTTATCAAGGTTACACAACAAAGTCTGTGGTATGAATCGTAAAAGGGAAACAAAACAAAACAAAAAACAAAACTTAAACATTTGAAGTTGCATCTGTGTGCTGATGCTGGAATATCGTTATATCGGGGAAGATTTTACGCTCGGTACGCTAAGAACTCAGCGTTATATCGGGAATATCGTTATATTGAAGATCGTTATATCGGGGTTCTGTCCCATACATTTTACTGTAACTTTTGCCGGCACATAGCATGTTTATCTTTATAGCGGGGATATCGTTATATCGAGGATCGTTGTATCGGGGTTCCACTGTAATAACATTTCCCTATCGCACGAACCATCCACCCTCCCCCCTCAGTTGCTACCTGTACCAAACCTGTACCGTCCTACAAACATCGAACGCACTCGCCTAAGCTTCGATTACCCCTAGTTTAATTTATATTGGCTTGATGCGAAGGCGTTGTATGTAGATGTGGTTTCCTCGTTACTCGGCCACGACTAACAATGTTAGAGAGTTGGGTACTAGTTAGGTTACAGCTTACTGTGGTTTACATAACCGAAAAACCTACATTTCAAAATGGCGCGCCGAGCTGAACTGACAACCTTTCATACTAGATTTCCCTCTCCTGTAGTGAATTCTAAGCGATGCTGTCTTTTGTGACAGTGCCAAGCCCTGGCTCATTATTTTCGTGGAATCTTCGAAAGAAAGTAAATTTGATGGACGGCACGCTAACTCGCAACGGTGCGAAACCACTGGCTTCCAAATTAAGCTACACTACTCCGGGCAGGCTGTCGTAGATGTAACTTTTTGCGGACGAAACTCGCTATACCGGGTAAGCTGCGTTGATGTTACTTTTTGTAAGCAACAAACTCTTTGAATAAACGTTTGTGTAATGAGTGTTATCAGCTGTGGACAAACAGCATCATTCAACAATGCTACATAGCATGGGTTTCGACAAAACACTGACCCTCGGTCAACTGACCCAGGACGTTACAAGTCGATAATTTCGATAGTCGATAAAAGTCGATCGTTGTCGATCAAATTCGATATTAATCAATCGACAAATATCGGATGTCGATAAAAGTCGATCACACAATTTTTTGTGATTATCGACTTTGATCGACTTTGATCGATTTCAATTGACAAGTATTGGAAATACAAAAAAAAAACAGTTTATGGCGGGAGACGAGGCTACAGTTGCCAAGCACAGTTTAATGAAGCAGGATTGGCTATGCCAAGACTTTAGTTTACCGATTTACATTTATTTATTGATTTACAGTTTTTTATTCAACTTTATTGCCATACGGATTTACTTTAAAGCTGTTTACATTTTCGTGGGCGATTGAAAAATGTGTCAGCATTTTTGTCGATAAAATCGATATTCAGTTGAAAATCTTGTGATTATCGACTTTTATCGACAAATTAAACTTGTCGATTGACAATTATCGACAAATATCGAGTATTATCGACTTATCGACTACGTTTTCGATGATCGACTTTGATCGACTTGTAACGTCCTGACTGACCCCCCTACTGACCCCCTTACTGACCCCCCTACTGACCCCCTAAAAAATCAATGGGAAAATGAATACTGCTTACTTAAGCCTCAACATCCCTTTTTAAACAGCATTGTTCAACAATATTTAAGTCTAAGCACCCATTTTAAAAAGGTTAGTTTTCGATTATTGTTGTGATGGCCGATTACTTCACGTAAGCTAACCTTTTTAACATGGGTGCTTAGACTTAAATATTGCTGAACAATGCTGTTTAAATTAAAAAGGGGTTTTGAGGCTTAAGTAAGCAGTATTCATTTTCCCATTGATTTTATAGGAGGTCAGTAGGGGGGTCAGTTAACCGGGGGTCAGTGTTTTGTCGAAACCCACATAGCATTCCATCGCTTATCATTGTTTTCCACATCCATTGGTATTCTGGAATGGTATGGTATGGTATTTTATTTATCCACATTACACGGATAAGTACAAGACTCGTTTTAACGTGAACGTGCCAAATAACTATAAATCCATACAACTCATATTAAGACATAAAATACATAAGTAGAATGAAATATATGGGCAGCCGTCACCGCCAAAAATACAAGCCTAGTTAATGGTTAAGAATAAACCGGAATGGCTTAATTGTCCTTTGTAGAACGGTTTATCAGAATTTGAAAAGATGTATTTAAAACACAAATGGACAAGTCACCCTTAGTGAAATGAAATAAACAAACATTAAATGGTTTAGACAATTCAGAAACTGTGTAGATACCCTTGGTGAATTGATTCAGTGAAAACACGAGTGGTTAAGTGTTTAATGAAATGGATCAGTCACCTTATGCAATCATCGCAGTTAACACAAAATTGGTCAGTGCCAAAGACCACCGGTGTAATTATCCTTGTCAAAATGACAAAGTCAAGTCTTGAATGGATCAGCATACTTTGACATGATATGCAGTGAAATGGCAAACGGTCCAGCTTACCGTACATTGGTTCAGTGATGTGACAAAACGGTTCAGAGTAGTTTGAAATGGCTTATTTTATCTGCAAATGGTTAATCGTGAACCGCAATGGTCTAGCATAGCATTGATCGGTTTACCATAATGTCAAACGGTTTAGTGTTACCCCAAATGGCTTAGGGTGACGTATGACAAATGGTTTAGTAGAAAGCGAAATGGTTTAGTGTTGCAGCAAATGGTTTGTGCCGGAACCGCCAAAAATACAAAAGTGAAATGGACAAGTCAAGATTGAAATGGAATAGTCAATGTGGGGTCTTACGTCACAACCTATATGTCATTCAGATAAATATTGGCGCGAATTTGCCCCAACGAGGTTCGTACCGCGAAGTGCACAAGTCGGATTGGGAACAGGTTATTTCTACCAGTACCGCCTCATTTACTCGTCTCAGTGATCCTTATTCCAATAAGAATCCTTCTTTGTTTTTGCCTAGTTTAGCTGGATTGGTAATTTTTCTACTCTGATCATTTTGCCATGATATCGGCAAGTTATGTACATGAATGTGGATCAAAGCAAAGTAAGCACAGGAGACATGGGCAGGCCGTGTCGTTCTTTGTCTTCAACTGTACGCTAGTTAGCCACTGACAATCAGTTTCTGAAAATGTGAGTTTCTGTAGAAACCTGAGCATATTTCTCTATCGTTTCAGGCCTTTCCTTGAACCTCTGAATTAAAGTTAAATACACTTGCTACCCGTTACTCATAAACAGCTTCCATGTCTTAAAACAATCAATTGCCTTATCACGAATGCTCTGTTTGAAAGTGTCAGGTAGCTTTCCCGTAAAACGATGCCTCTTAACAGTATGTCAATCCTTTTGTTTCAGGTTACAATTTTTATCTTCAGTTCCATAAATTCTAATAACAAAGGATTAATCATGGTAAGGTTTTTTTTTCCCTCTGCTCTAAAAATATAAATCCTAATAGAATACAATACAATAAAATTCTATATTTACAATGTATTTGTTCCTGATGGCCATCATGTAGATGCTCTATTGAAATGAAAAAAAATTTCACCTCCTTCGGTAAGTGCCGCGCCAGCGTTTGTAATTAGCGCTTGCTGTGTTTATCCGAGTAAATGTAACCATTAATCGCAGTGTGTTTGGTTAAGTGAAGTGTAGTCACTTAAGATTTTGATAGCTGTGCAACTGCTTACTGTCAGTGGCTTTTGTCCAAGACCCTATCACTGTCCACTCGGGAGTGGACATGAATGTTTTGTGTTACACGTGAGCTTTTATTAATAAGTTCGCAAAACAATATGTAGGCGTATCGACTTTAAGTGTGTAGGCGAATCGACCTGTAGGCGAAACGACCTGTTTCCCAATTTCCACAAACGAAAGTCTTGTGATTTGAAACTGTGTCAAATTACTGTTTCGTTCCACAGTGAAAGACAACAGTAGAAACTCCTTTCCTCAGACACTATCAGGGGAGAGAGTTTTCTTATATTTGAATAATGCTAAGACCAGTACCCACAAAATAGAAGACTTTGTCAAATACCATGGAGGTGTTGTTGTCATTTTCCTAGAGAAGAATGTTGACATGATAATAATGGATAGAACATTACAAAGAACTGCACCACCCATGAAAAGAAACTATTTAACAAGATCACAGCAATTTCTTAGAAAGTCAATCAAGCAGAGTGGTTCATCTTCTATTCAGTTGTTTGCATCAAAATGGAACATTCCAGTTATTGATCACTCTAGAATTCTTCATGTTTGTAAAAGAGCATTCTTCCAAGAAAAAGAAATACTTTTGGAGAACAAAAGGAAACTCATGGCACCATTTGTAAAAGTGGAAGATCAGAGTAGAAATTTTAAACCAGAATTTATTGAATTTGATAGGTTTCCATTCATGGACATCACTGTGCCTTCTACTCAATCTCCTTTTCAAGGTTGGCACCAACTCTATGCAAAGAAAAATCATGTAAATGAAAAAGTGGGTCAAACGTACCTCTGTGGGTTATGTGATGAAACATATGAAGTGCTTAAAACACACTTGGATACAAATAAGCACAAAGTTGCAGCAATGGATGATTCAAAGTATTCTAGAGTAGATGCTCTAATCAAATGTGGGCTAAGCTGGAAAGATTTTGTGGACAATATTTGTAAGAAACGTGCCAAAGTTAATTATTGGCATGATAACATGAACTGGACTTAAAGGCCTATTTCCACCCTGACTGCATTGTGCATCCCCCGTGAGTATCATAAAATTCAAAAAATCTTCAAAAGCCTTTCATAATCATTTTTGTCCATAAAATCTTTTAGATCTTGATTTTGAATGCGTTCTCTAGTTATCATTTTTTTGCTTGTATTTCTATGTTCGTTTAAAATATTTCGGATCGCTGCAGCAGACATGTTTTTCTTGCTGCCCTGACAAAGCTACTCCTTTAAAGAAGATACCTGGTATGTAAAACCACACAAACTAGTGCGACAAAAATAGTTGGCCAATCAGAATACACTATGCAACAATAGCATGATTCTCAAAACAATAGCAAGCAATCACGTTGCATCAAGGGTGGTAATGGACCTTTGTTATATACTGTGCAATGTCATAATTTAGTAGTCGAGGTAGTGAAAAAGTAAGTTTTTTGAATGACATTTTCCTAAGGCATTTCAATCTTGTAATTATTTTTGTCAAAGTTTGCCATTTATTTAGGGCAAATTCACTTAGCCACAATTGTGATCACTGAGTCTTGAGACAATGATTTATAATAAAAAGAATGCTATGTTGTTTTTTTCGCAATCAAGTGTGTGATCTCTTTTAATCTGAAGTTTTTAATTAATTAATTTAATTTCTTTTCAGTACGAGATGATGAATGTATATTGCAATTGCTGGGTGTGGCTTGTTGTGATAGAAAGTGTATGAGAAAATTGTCAATAGAGGACGTACATTCCTCAGAACTGCAGTTCCATAATATGGATCACGCTGAGAAACGCAACTATATCCTTGGGTTCCTGTCTGAAAATAGTAACATGGGAGATTCGGGGGAGTATCTAACAGAGTTCAAAGTCAAAGGGAGAACAATATGTAGAGAGGCCTGGTTATTAATTCATAGCATAAACAAGGAATGGTTCAGGCGGCACTTCAATAGATTCAAGGAGGGTGTAGTTGCTGTGGAACATGGAAATAAAGGTCAAAAGAAACCATCCCAGAAGAGCAAAGACTGCATAGCATGGTTGCAGTTCTTTGTTTCCTGCGTTGGCCAGTACCAGCCTGATGACAAGACAATCTATCTGCCGTCATGTTTTACAAGACTTAGTATTTACAACGGTATGTGGGAAGAAAACAACTCTTTTGGTTTGCCATCCATTGGTATTTCCCAGTTTTATTCCATCTTTAGGGATCACTTTTCACATGTTCTTATACCAAAGGTAAGCTGACTGATTTGCTCTTAGTAGAAAGTACATTGTAGCAAATGAAGTTGTTTTAAGGATTAGATTTGGTCACCTGCTTGGCGTTAAAAATATTTTTTTGGCAGCCTGGAAGCATTAAACAGGCTGTAATTTGGACTTTAACATTTCAAGGCACTGTTTACACATACATTTTACATGTATTTCAAGGAACAGTGTCTAGTCCTTGAAATTTCTGACGTGTGGCTTTTGTTAACACATATACAATGAAAATCAACCAAAACTTTCAAGTCATCGCAACTTGCATTTTATGCTATGACACTGTCACAGTGAATGTAAGTTCTTTGGCATTTTTGTAAAATCTTACCATGTGTTTCCTTATTTTTTTGTCATCAATACAGGAAAACAGATTTACGAAATGTACAGACTGCACCCGGTACAAAGAGGCAAAAGAGAAAACTTATGACAAGAAAGCCAGACAAGAAATTGACAAACTGTTGAATGAACACATGGAATTGGTTTGGTAAGTGACAAGACTTTAAAGCAAGTAACAAATACAAAATCTGCTGCAACCATTGCTAAAACTAGCGGTAATCTTAGATTACCGGTAGGCTTTGAAGGCACAAAAAATTCAGTGGGTTCTACAATTTTTTGGTTTTTGTATATGTTCACCAAAATTCAACTTCGGAATTTGACATCCAAATTTCAAATTTGAGATTTTATTTTTATATTCGACATCATAGTTTTATATGGTACATTGATTTTTTAAATTTGGTATTGAAGTAAATAAGACAATTGTACCATGGGAACCAAAGAAGCTGATTGGTAGGTTATGTCACTTGTCAA
>NC_090887.1:31401251-31416251 GCF_036669925.1 Montipora capricornis | reverse complement strand
GATTAGGGGTAGGGTGATTTCTCTGGGCCTTAATTAAGCTTATCAACATTTTTTATGTCGATCCGAAGTGAGTGATCCGAGTTGATCTGATCTGATCTGACTTTTGTACCTGCCTATAACAGAAAGGCCTGGTTTGTCAGGGAAAAAAAAAACACTGTCTTTCAAAAATTAGGTGGCATGCTACCGTTGTTGGTGTATAATATTAATAAGAAAAAACTGTTTGATAGCTTATCAAAGACAATACATGTAATATTATAAGTACCGGTACACATATTTGATTATGAGGCTAAGCTTGTCTAAAGCATTAATGCTGCAGACTGAGTTTATCTGATGCTTCTTGAATTTGTAAATTAAATTATTTTGTATTCTATTTCATGTTTGCAATAATGTTTTTTAACATAGAGGATATTACATGGCCATGTGGAGATACCTAATCGCGAACAAGTGAAATATTTTTCAACACCAGAAAACAAATTTCATATAGAAGCAGCCACGTAATATTCTATTTATTATATAAACACCAATGAAATACTAAATCATTTCACAAAAGGTATGGAAAGGCGCTATTTTCATATGTAACCATAGCAACAGTGATCTTTTCACCTGTGAAGATATCATGTTTTCGCACAAAAGCTCACTTGGTATTTTATTGGTGCTTATATAATAAAGGAAACTACATGTATTAAAGTGTCCCTGTGACTAAAAAAGAGATTCACTAAGTGACCCAAGTTTTTCTTGAAAGAGCTGGATCGAGGAGAAAATGATGTCAAAAGCTCGCTAGTTTGAGAATGCAGAATTAATATGCAGCACAGGAGTTTTGGGCTTTCAGACTTTTAAACTCGTGCTTTGCATGTATAATAAGCTGCATTCACACGCTAAAATTTTAAGCTAGTGAGCCTTTGATGTTTACCACTTTTCCCTTGATCCAACCCTTTGAGGTCCAATTGGTCAGTTTTGAATGTGAGTGCTGGCAGATCGTGAAATCAAAAACTTATGCTCACAATAAATGGCCTTTGGATAAAAATCTAAACTTAAAATTTTTCCAGTCAGGTGTTAAGCAAGCACTTTCAAAAACTGAAGAAAAAAAGGAAGCGACCTTTTTTATCACAGGGGCACTTTAAATCGTATCATGCAAATTACTGGGAATTCATATCTTCTGTGTTTATGAAATCAGACTATCTAAAGTCCTTTCATTTTTTTGGCCAGTTGAATTCAACTTTCCCAGATCCGGGGAATATTCTAATGATCTTTTCTTTAAATGTTAATTGGGTCAGAAATTTGGAAATAATGGTATCCCTGCTGAATGGGTCAAAAATTCTGAACCCTTTTCCTTCCCTGTTGAATGGGGTCAGAAATTCTGAACCCTTTTCCTTCTCTGTTGAAGGGGATCAGAAATTCTGAACCCTTTTCCTTCTGTTGAATGGGGTCAGAAATTCTGAACCCTTTTCCTTCCCTGTTGAATGGGGTCAGAAATTCCGAATCCTTTTCCTTCTCTGTTGAATGGGGTCAGAAATTCTGAACCCTTTTCCTTCTCTGTTGAATGGGGTCAGAAATTCTGAACCCTTTTCCTCCCCTGTTGAATGGGGTCAGAAATTCTGAACCCTTTTCCTTCTCTGTTGAATGGGGTCAGAAATTCTGAACCCTTTTACTTCTCTGTTGAAGGGGGTCAGAAATTCTGAACCCTTTTCCTTCCCTGTTGAATAGGGTCAGAAATTCTGAACCCTTTTCCTCCCCTGTTGAATGGGGTCAGAAATTCTGAACCCTTTTCCTTCTCTGTTGAATGGGGTCAGAAATTGTTAACTCTTTTCCTTCTCTGTTGAATAGGGTCAGAAATTCTGAACCCTTTTACTTCTCTTTTGAATAGGGTCAGAAATTCTGAACCCTTTTCCTTCCCTGTTGAAGGGGGTCAGAAATTCTGAACCCTTTTCCATCTCTGTTGAAGGGGGTCAGAAATTCTGAACCCTTTTCCTTCTCTGTTGAATGGGGTCAGAAATTGTTAACCCTTTTCCTTCTCTGTTGAATAGGGTCAGAAATTCTGAACCCTTTTACTTCTCTGTTGAATGGGGTCAGAAATTCTGAACCCTTTTCCTTCTCTGTTGAATGGGGTCAGAAATTCTGAACCCTTTTCCTTCTCTGTTGAATGGGGTCAGAAATTGTTAACCCTTTTCCTTCTCTGTTGAATAGGGTCAGAAATTCTGAACCCTTTTCCTTCCCTGTTGAAGGGGGTCAGAAATTCTGAACCCTTTTCCTTCTCTGTTGAATGGGGTCAGAAATTCTGAACCCTTTTCCTTCTCTGTTGAATGGGGTCAGAAATTGTTAACCCTTTTCCTTCTCTGTTGAATGGGGTCAGAAATTGTTAACCCTTTTCCTTCTCTGTTGAATAGGGTCAGAAATTCTGAACCCTTTTCCTTCCCTGTTGAAGGGGGTCAGAAATTCTGAACCCTTTTCCTTCTCTGTTGAATGGGGTCAGGCTGATGGTGTAAGATCATATATTTTGTCGAACTAATTTTGCAGTTCAGAGTGAATTATGGAATGCCGCCTTGAATTTGTGTAAGGAATCTTCATCTCCGAGCAAACAGTGCAAATAAGCGGCGGTTAAAGGCAGTAATTTTGTAATTCCGCTTAGATGTCAGTTTTCCCTAGTAGCTTATTTGGCATCCTTTTGCGAACTACTGTAAGAGATGACTCCGTTCAACAAACAGTTTCTGACAAGATATGCTAGTTTAGTCGTAAAGATATGGGATTTTCAGAGTTAACCTCATGGCTTTCTCCGAAAATCGCTAATCGTAATGCCACAATTTAGTTTGGAACGCGTTTATAAAGCAAAAGTGCTCATAACAATCAGCAATGCAGACATGTCAAGGGACATCTACTTAGGTCAAACACTCAGATGGAATTGAAAGAAAAAGAAAAAAACACTATGAGACCCACCTTAAAATTCCTGTCAGCGTTATCTACCCGCGAAAACGGCAGCGGCTTTCAACGATACCAATCTTTTAGTGTCGTTATGAGGCCGTGTTCAGGAGTTTCACTTTGCAATTCTTCTTTTATCCTCTTTCATCTTCTTCATGTTCTAACTGGCTATTGAAGGGTATTTAAAATGCAGAGGGAAAAAAAAACCTTACCATGATTAATCCTTTGTTATTAGAATTTATGGAACTGAAGATAAAAATTGTAACCGGAAACAAAAGGATTGACATACTGTTAAGAGGCATCGTTTTACGGGAAAGCTACCTGACATTTTCAAACAGAGCATTCGTGATAACTAAAGGGCAATTGATTGTTTTAAGACATGGAAGCTGTTTATGAGTAACGGGTAGCAAGTGTATTTAACTTTAATTCAGAGGTTCAAGGAAAGGCCTGAAACGATAGAGAAATATGCTCAGGTTTCTACAGAAACTCACATTTTCAGAAACTGATTGTCAGTGGCTAACTAGCGTACAGTTGAAGACAAAGAAAAACACGGGCTGCCCATGTCTCCTGTGCTTACTTTGCTTTGATCCACATTCATGTATATAACTTGCCGATATCACGGCAAAGTGATCAGAGTAGAAAAATTACCAATCCAGCTAAACTAGGCAAAAACAAAGAAGGATTCTTATCGGAATAAGGATCACTGAGACGAGTAAACGAGGCGGTAGTGATAGAAACTAGATGCTTCTGTGAAGCATACACTGGCTTGCCTGTGGTACGTGCTACAGAAAATCAGAAGGCACTGAATTGTGTGGTATTGAAATACAGCATTCCAGTCTCTGAAGAATAACAAATAAAAGAGAAGCGAGAAACATTGGCTTCTGGGCTGACATGTTGATAATTTTCAAGTTCCCTCACAACTTCTTTTCACCACAAATGTGCCCTATGAGCATCCGAAAAATTTGTAATACTAAACTTCACTGAAGTCAAGCCCTGTTTCGCGGGGTTAGTGTTGGGATGGGAGACCAAAACAATAAACCCGTCATAAAAAACAGAAACATCTGACCGAAAATACTATTAACGCTAACAAATGCGAACTCAGCAAGGTACAGATTCTGTTAGCGTGCTTTATGCAAAACAAATATTGATGAAAAAGCAACTAAATATTGATACACAGTTTTCAGAAAGAGCAGAAGGAAGTTTCCCGGACGGTCGATCGAGAATAAAATATTTACGACATGAAAACAACATTAATTTTGAACCTTGAATATAGATCGTTTTCACTGTCACGCAATAAAAAAAATAAATCAAAAACTATCCAGTGCAAAACGCTAAGAAATTGTTATCTTATAGCAGATAAAGAAATAAGACACTTGTCCAAGTTTTAGGCCTCTGCGTTTTCCCAAACTTCAGATATTCGTCGAAATGTTTCGCAGGCCGGAAAATAGTGTAAACATCTGGAACTGACTTTGGCTATCTAGGCGACTGATTATCACTACTGAAAAAACAAGCATTTACATAAGCACTTTTCCTAATGCTCTAACTTCTAAAAGGGCTCAAAATCATGAGATAAGTATATATTTTTCAACAAACTTGATCGTAGCTTTGTGTCACGCACCTACATAATCCTGAAATTCAAAATGCTCTGGTTTCCAAACGAAGCACGCTATTGAGCTGTGAAATTGTCAACAGATATAGATATGCCGCCTCTTATGCCTGATGAGGATAAAAACTTTGGTGGATCTTTAGTTTTAGATTTTGGAAGGTGATGACGTCACGTGAAAACGATCTATAGAATATAAAAAGTTACGATCAACGACAAACATTTTGGGAGATTTTTGCTACGTTCAAGTAAATTGCAAAATCGAAAGTGACATGGCCGGAATTCAGCGGGCGCCGTGATTAAGTTACCGCGGCATGTTTACTCGCCAAACAGTGAAGCATCTGTGTCAAATGATGGCAAGATACCGGGTTTTTGTAAGTTTCTTTTTCTGTCAAGTGTTATAAAGTTTGACAATGAAAGGAGCGAAGTCAAAACAAAGATCACAATCGCCCAACTCTTGTTTATGCAAAGTCAAAATTAATTTTACTCTCCAAGACGCGTACGACGTTATTTATCACCAGGTAATTCCATCATTCTGGAAATAGCAGCTACTTTATTATTCATCTGCGTCACAAGTTTTCACTGATTTTGGGCCTCATTTTGTTGTAACTCAAGCACGCTTCCGACAGGCCTGTGAACCCTTCCTGCTTACAGAGCAATACTAAAAAACTTCTCCCATATCACATTTGAACCATTCAATACACAACATGATATTATAATTCACAAAGGCAGAAAATACCACAGAATCCGTTTCCAGCGAAAAGTTTATTGAAACAAACAACATATTTGCTCTTAGAGGCGAAAACCTCTTCCTATTTGATTGCGTGCGTGAAGACAAGAAACTCAATTGTGTCAAATTACCATGTACTTCAGGTAAATACTGCTCACTTTGATTTCGTCTCGACGGGCGATAGATTGTTGTCGAAGTCCAGTACTCGTCGCTTTTGAGATTCATGCCTAGTTTATCCAACTGACTTTCCATTATTGAGCTCCATAAGGGTATATTTTGTTTAAGGATCCACTAAAACGCCATTCGCGTTGCATGACTTTCGACGCCATTGCAGGCTAAGTTAATGATTCTACTGTGTCCACCAGAGAAATCTACGCAGTTCCACCACCCTCTCGATCCTAAGAAAATACGCGCAGAAGGCTCTATACACAAAGACACCACTTACCAGGGGAGTGACCGGCAAGACTTTTACCGACACGGAAAAAAAACAAAACAAAACAATAGCAAACGAGATGCTTCTGTGAAGCATACACTGGGTTGCCTGTGGTACGTGCTACAGAAAATCAGAAGGCACTGAATTGTGTGGTATTGAAATACAGCATTCCAGTCTCTGAAGAATAACAAATAAAAGAGAAGCGAGAAACATTGGCTTCTGGGCTGACATGTTGATAATTTTCAAGTTCCCTCACAACTTCGTTTTACCACAAGTGTGCCCTCTGAGCATCTGAGGGCTTTCTAATACTAAAGTTCACTGAAGTTAAGCCCTGCCGGGCGGGGTTAGTGTTTGGATGGGAGACCACAATAATGTATTCCCCTAATAAAACTGAAGCATCGGACCGAAAATACTATTAACTCTAACAAATGCGAACTCAGCAAGGTACAGATCTTGTTAGCTTGCTTTATGCAAAACAAATATTGATGAAAAAGCAAATAACTATTGATACACAGTTTTCAGAAAGAGCAGAAGGAAGTTTCCCGGACGGTCGATCGAGAATAAAATATTTACGACATCAAAACAACATTAATTTTGAACCGTGAATATAGAATATAAAAATTTACGATCAGCGACAAACATTTTGAGAGATTTTTGCTACGTTTAAGTAAATTGCAAAATCGAAAGTGACATGGCCGGAATTCAGCGGGCGCCGTGATTAAGTTACCGCTGTATGTTTACTCGCCAAACAGTGAAGCATCTGTGTCAAATGATGGCAAGATACCGGGTTTTTGTAAGTTTCTTTTTCTGTCAAGTGTTATAAAGTTTGACAATGAAATGAGCGAAGTCAAAACAAAGATCACAATCGCCCAACTTATTTATGCAAAGTCAAAATTTACTCTCCAAGACACGTACGACGTTATTTATCACCAGGTAATTCCATCATTTTGGAAATAGCAGCTACTTTATTATTCATCTGCGTCAGAAGTTTTCACTGATTTTGGGCCTCATTTTGTTGAAACTCAAGCACGCTTCCAACAGGCCTGTGAACCGAGCAATGCTAAAAAACTTCTCCCATATCACATTTGAACCTTAAGCTCGAAAATTCAATACACAACATGATATTATAATTCACAAAGGCAGAAAATACCACAGAATCCTTTTCCAGCGAAAATTTTATTGAAACAAACAACATATTTACTCTTAGAGGCGAAAACCTCTTCCTATTTCATTGCGTGCGTGAAGACAAGAAACTCAATTGTGTCAAATTACCATGTACTTCAGGTAAATACTGCTCACTTTGATTTCGTCTCGACGGGCGATAGATTGTTGTCGAGGTCCAGTACTCGTCGCTTTTGAGATTCATGCCTAGTTTATCCAACTGACTTTCCATTATTGAGCTCCATAAGGGTATATTTTGTTTAAGGATCCACTAAAACGCCATTCGCGTTGCATGACTTTCGACGCCATTGCAGGCTAAGTTAATGATTCTACTGTGCCCACCAGAGAAATCTACGCAGTTCCACTACCCTCTCGATCCTAAGAAAATACGCCCAGAAGGCTCTATACACAAAGACACCACTTACCAGGGGAGTGACAGGCAAGACTTTTACCGACACGGAAAAAAAAAAACTAAAAAAAAGAAAAACGAGATGCTTCCGTGAAGCATACACTGGCTTCCTGTGGTACATGTTACAGGAAATCAGAAGGCACAACTGCTTTTCACCACAAGTTTAAGCGTGCCCTCTGAGCATCTGACAGCTACAATAGTTCGCTGAAATTAATCCCTAGGGGTTCGGCTGGGTTGGGAGACCAAAAGCAATATACCCCTCAAAACAGAAGCATTGGACCGAAAATTCTATTTTAACGCTAACAAATGCGGACCAAGCAAGGAACCGATTTTGTTAGCTTGCTTTATGCGAAACAAATATTGATGCAAAAGTAAATAAATAGTGGTACAAAGTTTTTGGGAAGAGCAGAAGGAAGTTTTCTGGACGGTCGATCGAGAATAAAATATTTTGCCATCAGCAACAACATTTATGACACGAAAACAACATTAATTTTTAACCCCGAATATAAAAAGTTACGATCACCGACAAACATTCTGGGGATTTTTGCTATTGTAATTTTGGCTGCACAAGTAAAAGCGCAAAATCGAAAGTTACATCGGATTCAGAGGGCGCCGTGATGAAGTTACCGCGGTGTGTTTACTCGCGAAACAGTGTCAAATCATCATTTGACACAGATACCGGGTTTTTGTTTTTGTAAGTTTTTTTTTTCTTTCAAGTGTTATAAAGTTTGACAAGAAATGTGCGAATTCAACACAAAGATCACAATCGCCCAATTCTTCAGGTTGACAGTCAAAACTTTACTCTCCAAGACGAGGTTATTTATCGCCAGGTAATTTCATCGTTTTGGGGATAGCAGCTACTTTATTATTCATCAGTAACGGATATTTTTTGCAGATTTTGAGGGTCATTTTGTTGAAACTCAAGCAAGCTTCCAACAGACCTGTTTATTTTCGTTACACTATAGATCGTTTTCACTGTCACGCAATAAAAAAATCGAAAACCATCCAGTGGAAAAAGTCAAGAATTCGTGATGTTGTAGAAGATAAATGAAGAAAACACTTCTCCAAGTTTTAGGCCCGTGCGTTTCCCCAAACTTCAGATATTCGTCGAAATGTTTCGCAGAAATTTACAGAGCCCAGTATGAAAACGCCATGTTGGTGCACATCTTTTGTGCACCAATATGGCGGCCGGAAAATAGTGTCAACATCTGTTACTTACTTTGGCTATCTAGGCGAGTGAACGTCTCTACTGAACAGGCAGCTATTTACCTAAGCACTTTTCCTAATGCTTTAAATTCTAAAAAGGCTCAAAACCATGAGATAAATATACATTTCTCAATAAACTTGATTGTCGCCTCGTGTCACGCACCGCTATAACTCAGAAATTCAAAATGCTCTGGTTTCCAAACGAAGCACGCTATTGAGCTTTAAAATTGCAAATGGATACAAATTTACCGCCTCTTATGCCTGATGAGGATAAGAACTTTCGTGGCTCTTTAGTTTTGGATTTTAAAAAATGATGACGTCACGTGAAAACAATCTATACCACAAAAATGCTCCCGTATCACATTTCAACACACGTATGCAAATTTGTTAGGCTCGAAAATTACACAACATGATGTTAAAGTTCACAAAGGTTGGAAATATCTCGGCAAAATCCTTTTCCAGCGAAAAGTTAATCGAAACAAACAACATATTTACCATTAGAGGCAAAAATACCTTCCTATTTCAATTGCGTGCGTGCAAACAACAGATGCAATTAAATAAATTTTTGACAGTTCACATCAAAACCCTTTTCCACTCGAAATGCTGACCGTAAATAATGAAGCACAAGAGCGACAACAACTTTCAATCAAATAATTCTTCACTGTCACATTTCCAAATATTTTACACCTTTGCAGAGTTGAGTACAAAATACCGGTAAATGTAAATTGTCAGACAACTAAGATGCGACTTGAGTAAACACTGTGATGCATTCTTGTAGGCGTTCGATTCCTTCAATGTTAATTTGTTAAATCACAGTTAGTAACTATGGTTAAATCCATAAAAAAATTGCTATTTGATTTCCGTGTTTTATATAATACCAAGTTAGTAAAATATTAGAAACAAAGCTCACTTGATATCCAAAGGCGAAAAACGAAATTGTTGTCGAAGACCATTCCAGATATTTATTTTTCAGCGCTGTCTTGCTCATCCAATTGACGATCCATTCTTGAGCTCCATGAGGGTGTATTTTGTTTAAAGATCCACTAAAACGCCATTCACGTCAATGACTTATTAGTGAAATTTCCAATTGTTATACCGGAAGACTGTGCAGAGTTGAGAACAGGTAAATACAAATTTGACAAATAGCGAGACAACTGAGATAACAGATCCACTATATGGATTCCTTCTCTGTCTTTGTTGAACCCATACTGAGTTACCAGAGAACTGTTCATTTGGTTTGAGTGTTGTACAAAACACCACACTTGGCAAATTTTTAGGAAGACAGCTCACTTTGATTACAGCTCGACGGGCGACAGATTGTTGTCGAAGTCCATTACTCGTCGCTTCTAAAATTCGACCGCCTGTCTTGTTCAGTATCCAATTCGCTTGCTATTACTAAGGGTACATTTTGTTCAAAGATCCACTAAAACGCCATTCGCCTTACATGACTTTCGACGCCATTGCCGGTTAAGTTAATCGTTCTACTGTGTCCACCAGAGAAATCTACGCATTTCCCACTACCCTCTCGATCCTAAGAAAATACGCATAGAAGGCTCTATGCACAAAGACACCACTTAGCAGGGGAGTGACAGGCAAGACTTTTACCGACACGGAAAAAAATAAAAAAAAAAAAAGAAAACGAAAAATAAAAAAACGACGAAATTAAAGACAGATTCCGACTGGGTTTGCGGCAACCCAGTAAAAAGAAAACAAACAAACTAAACGAAGACCTCGACTGGGTTTGCCTTATAAGGCAACCCAGTAATAACCTGTTCCCGATCCGACTTGTGCACTTCGCGGTACGAACCTCGTTAGGGCAAATTTGCGCCAATATTTATCTGAATGACGGATAGGTTGTGACGTAAGACCCCACATTGACTATTCCATTTCAATCTTGACTTGTCCATTTCACTTTTGTATTTTTGGCGGTTCCGGCGCAAACCATTTGCTGCAACACTAAACCATTTCGCTTTCTACTAAACCATTTGTCGTCACGCTAAGCCATTTGGGGTAACACTAAACCGTTTGACATTATGGTAAACCAATCAATGTTATACTAGACCATTGCGGTTCACGATTAACCATTTGCAGATAAAATAAGCCATTTCAAACTACTCTGAACCGTTTGTCACATCTCTGAACCAATGTACGGTAAGTTGGACCGTTTGCCGTTTCACTGCATATCATGTCAAAGTATGCTGATCCATTCAAGACTTGACTTTGTCATTTTGACAAGGACAATTACACCCGTGGTCCTTGGCACTGACCAATTTTGTGTTAACTGCGATGATTGCATAAGGTGGCTGATCCACTTCATTAAACACTTAACCACTCGTGTTTTCACTGAATCAATTCACCAAGGGTATCTACATGTACACAGTTTCTGAATTGTCTAAACCATTTAATGTTTGTTTATTTCATTTCACTAAGGGTGACTTGTCCATTTGTGTTTTCAATACATCTTTTCAAATTCTGATAAACCGTTCTACATAGCACAATTAAACCATTCCGGTTTATTCTTAACCATTAACTAGGCTTGTATTTTTGGCGGTGACGGCTGCCCATAGAAATAAATAAGGGGAAAACTAGCTATATAAAAATCCAAACTACGTACAAAAGTTACAATAACACTTAATTCCAGTAGTCAAATTAACATGATTTAGCATTGTAACACAATCAGGTATATTGTTCCATAATCTTGAGGTGATTTGCATTTTGTAAAGATATGACCTGTGCATAAATTTTCTGTTTTAGGCAGGTTGATGTAACTTGTTAAAGCCTCTAAGGTTGACAGTATTCATAATTTATTAGGAAATATGAACATATACTTAATATTAATCAGTCCCATATTGTACTTGCATTTGTAAAAAAAAGGGTGAGAGCATGAGAATAGCTACAATGTTCTAGGGTCTTTGGGTCAACATGGGTAAGTACATGTACACTATATGAAGATGACTTGGTCAACATGGGTAAATACATGTACACTATATGAAGATGACTTGGACATTAATTATTCATAAGAGATCTAATAGTGCACTGATTTGTAAGCTCCAGCTTATTAGAAAGACCAGATGATAACCCAACTGAAAAGCGGAGCACAATATTCAAAGTGTGGCAAGATAAAGGCCTTGTAAATATTAACCATTGCTTCTGGAGGTATGAATTTACGAACTCTCCTACAATGTAAGAGCAATAACTTTAACATTGACCTTATTGCATATAGATTTAATGTGGGCTTTAAAAGATAGCAAGCTATCAATGGTTAGACCTACATGTAGTAACTTCATACAGTGAACCACCTCCAAGGGCAGCCTATAGTAGGTTTAGCAATCAATAATTGTTAGTTTGACGGATTGTCACCCGGTGGTAGCACTTTAGTTTTAGTAGTGAGTTTGAGTTTTAGTTAATTTTTAGTTGTGCAGTGAGTTTTGTGTTGTGAGATTACGTGTATATTAATCTGTAGAATATTAATTTCAAATGCAACAGCATTAGACAAAAATAGCCGGGGTTCCCAAGGGCCCCGTATTGCCTTCTCATTTGCATTACATTGTAGCTTCCAAGTTGTCACCGATTTTGTCAAAATTTCCATTTTCACCACATTTGCCAAATTCGCCAAATTCACCGGCCTGCCAAGGGACCCCCCTCTTGTTTTATTTGCATTGGCTTCCAAGTTGTAAGCAATTTTGATAAATTTTCTCCACATTCGCCAAATTTGTCAACTTTGCCGCCTTGTAAAGGGGCCCTTCTTGCCTGCTCATTTACATTGGCTTCCAAGTTGTGAGCGATTTTGACAAAAATGCCAATTCACGGCATATCTAACTTATTCCTTCTTTTCGAAATTGTTGGTAAAATTTTGCCATTTTTGCCATTGGCATTTGTGTGAGATATGTTTCAGGATCTATATCAGATGCTGGAATCTCTGAGGTCACCCTTTCACCCGTGGATGAAAAGTGCAGATTTAGTTTTTCAGCTATATCAAGGGGTTTAGTTGAACAATTTTCTCCCAAATTTTAATTTCAGAAAGATTCCTAGATTAACTCTAAATGAAGTTTTACCAAAAACTATATTGTAAAATTAAAATTAAAACTCATCGACATTTAGAAGATGTTATAATCTCTATCATGCAAAGTCTACCTACCGATCGTCCGCAAAGAGAAAGGAAATATGTGTTATATTGTGCCATTTATAAGATAAATATCCCCATTCCTCGTTTCTAGGACACGGTAATACCTTTAATCTTCTGTCTTATCCTTGTTTTACAGCCTGCTTCCATCATGCCGTTGGTGTGGCTAATCCAAGTATAATTAGTGACGATAAGATGACTGCCTCCTCGTATTATTCGTGACCAGTTATTGGTTACCCCATTACGGACATCTCAATGATACGAGAGGTGGTGGCTGGGCAGCGAGACTATCATCTAGTGTTTCTGATTGGCTCCAGATAGACTTTGAAAGGACTGTTCAAGTCTGTGCTGTGGAGACTCAAGGCGATGTTGACGGTATTGCGTGGGTTATCGACTTCTACCTCTCTTTCTCGTCCGATGGAGCATCTTGGAGTAATTTCACATATGAAAATGGAACGCAAGTGGTGAGTTTAACCCGATGGGTGACTTCACTGGTATTTTTTTTGTAAATCTTTAAGCTGGTGAAGACTTTTCTCATTACATTTTAGTCCTTTGTAAATTGAGAGAGTGTGGAAGATTTGGATTTAGGAAATTGGAATATGGCAAACAAAAATTGCAATTTTATTCGGGAAGTCGGGTATTTTACGTGGATAAAACTACGTTTTCTTATGGCAGACACAAGAGGTACACTACATGTACATATATATGTTGTAGTACAATTTGTTCCTTTGGTACAATTTTTTCTGAACTGGTACAGAATATATTGAACTGGTACAATTTTAATTGTACTGGTTTATTTTTATCAACTGTCTAAAAAAGGGATTTTCCTTTTTTGGGGTGTAGTTAAAAAACAGGGGCGTGGTTTTTAGGGGGTCTAAAAAAGAACACATTATTTCTTTCTTTTCTTTCCTCCCCCTCCCTCCCTCATCTTCTCTATCACTTCTATCCAACCCCCCTTTCTTTCACAGTTCTATCCCCCCTTATTTTCCAGGTGGCCCCCCTCCTTGCATTCCCTTATGCCCACTCCCTCTTTGACAGACTCTACACAGTATACTCAAGACTTCCTTTTTTACTCACCTGAACTTGAACTCCCTACCTCAGGATCTGTTGTCCACTCTCTTATCCACTTGACCACACAAGCAGATCATGCAAACTTACCATGAGAATTCATAATTAAATATTTTAATATTCATCCCAGGCCACTCTCTGTCCAAATATTTTATTATTCATCCCAGGCCACTCTCGGTCCAAACTTCAATTTATTCACATTTAGACTTCGGCAGTTTCGTTAGAAGAAAACAACTCGACAATGCAGTGTGTATCACACGAAATATTTTATCAAAGATTAGATGACTTTAAGCAAAAGCAGAAGCGAAATACATCACAACTAACCATGTTTATCGAAGATCAAATTATTTTACAATGAAGCAATGGAATACTTGAAAATTCAAAGTGAAAAATTAATCGAGTAGTGATTCGAGAGAAACGAAAGGCAAACTACGCTGTATCTCAGTCACAACTAAAGACATTGCAAAGAAAGAAATGGACATACATGTACCACCAAGGAAAACTGGGCTAAACTTCTGAATACCCCGCCACTTATTTGCATTTCATTGAATAAGAATAAGCTCTATTGTATTAAGTCTTGTTCTTCAAAAGATGCTGCATAGGGGAAACAATAGTGGTTAGCTGTGGTGGGGTATTCTGAAGTTGCTCCGAAAACTGCAAACACCTGACAGAAAAACTGTTATCTCAAAGAGTAAAATCTATGACACTCTTAGTCTTAGCACACCAAAGAACAGCACATAGAGGACGTCAAATCACAAGTAAATGGGAGAATGACAACTATTCAGAAGTAAGCGTACGACTTGTAAAGTTGTTCGTACTTGTTTATGTCCATTGCACAAACAGCAGAAGACTATCACTAGCAAACAAGAAAGCAAGCACAAAAACAACGGAAATTTAAGATTTCGGACACGGTGGCAATAAAATAAACAAAGTAGACAAGATCACCCTTTTCACCCCAATATGCTCTTGAGTCAAATCATCGAAATTGAAGAGAGTGGATATGTAAGAATTGTGACAGAGTATGGCAAAGTTAACACTCTGATCACACCCTTGCGATTCTATCCTTGTATTGCCACTAATGTGAAACTAGATTTCTCTACCAAAACATCTTTTACAGCAGCATGCAAAAAAGCAAGTTTCCCCTTTACTACTGGTTGAGATATCTTGATATGGAAAAACAAAACAAATTGCTACAAGACACTAATCTCAAAATACTATGTTATTAATTTAATGACAAATAGCAAAATTAAATTGTAAGATTTCTGCACTTTATTTCTTGTCTTATTGAAACAGTGACATAATTCATGTATTGCTGTTATAGTCTGCAAACTGAATTGTACACACAACATGATAA